>NW_015113245.1:0-42981 GCF_001443285.1 Poecilia latipinna | reverse complement strand
CCCTGAACTTCACATTTTAACGGACAAAAAGAGAGCAGTGCGACTTGGATGTAACGAGTAACGCGACACTTTTGTAGAAATGTAGTGAAGTAGAAAGTACAGATACTTACTGCAAAATGAAGTGGAGTAAAAGTAGAAAGTATCCATTATTTAATCTTCTTAAGTAAAGTACAGATACACGAAAATTGTACTTAAGTACACCACTTCCCACCACTGCACCTAAAGTACCGCATGAATCATTTGTCTTGAGTTGGTGCGTCCCATTTGAAGTCGGAAGTAGGAGATTATGACTGGAAAGTCGTAAAAATCAACTGTGAGACTTTTCAGAAGGCATTAGCGTGGGAGAAACATCGACTACACCCAGTGACCACTTGCAAGGCAGAATTCGAATGTCAATATGGCCGAACTTCACATCAACAATAGTGAGCTGTGGTGGAAACGTGTTTTTAACAAGACACACTTGTAAGAGTGCGTCAAAATCCCAAAGGAGATTTTGACGCACTCTTGAGTTGAGTTGAGTTGCTTGAGTTACATATTACTATATTGCACTTTGGTCTCAGCATGCAATATAGTACGTTACACAGCAACTCAAGCATTGGCAAGCTTGAGTTACACAGCAGGGCTATGATCCACATAGCAACAATCAGCAAATCAAATTCTAGAGTTAATAACACCAGATTGAAATTGCTCCGCGGTTATGTAAGAAACATTTCCAGTTAAAGCAAATCCTTGGCGCCAGCTGCTATTGCCAAGTGTGGCTCAGTCCTAGTCCTAAAACGCTATCAAAAATCTGCAATGTAAAGAAAGCATTTCTCTTTTCAGGAGAATATCAAAAAAGTAAAGTTTTCCTTCAGATGTTGGACATCAAGCAGCACTTGGAATTTCTCCATCAGCCCTCAATCGGTCTCCTTAATAGCCAATTAAGCTGGCCATTGGGTGACGCTAGCCTCCTATACTTTCATTCCCGTATTGGATTTAAAAAACAAAAACGCAAACCAAGGACCTACAACTGAAGCTTGACTTTAAAATAACATGTCTGAATAAAAACAACTTGAAAATACGACATTCTTGATTGTTGGCATTTCCCGTGTTTACACGCACTCGGAATGAAGTTCTTTTACATTCTGTGTCCCGAGATTCAATCGTGCGATAACATCTACCGGATCGTTGGAGATCTATCACAACGCAGAGGGCTTTCCTCAAGCATCTGTCCTCAAATGGCTTCCAAAGAACCAGAAGAGATCTTATCTTATAGACTTTCTTAGTCAAAAACATTTTCAGTGATAAGGTTCTAGAGTATCTTCCATTGTACGGTTCAACGCTCCACCATACAAGATTGTGATTGGTAACAGGCAACATTTTGTGGCTTTTATGTCGATTAGTGGCAAAACCCTGACCAAGTACTCAACTTCTGTCATGAATTACTATTAACAGTGCTCATCATAAATGTACTTATCATAATACTGTGAGATGTCTTTTGGTTGAGGCATGACATTTTTGGATGATTGTGTTCCTTCTGGTTTGGGATATTGTGCAGCTGGAAAGTTTTTTAGCCCTTACTTTTTTTTTGGTCCATTATTATGGTTTGGTAACCATGTGAAGGTGTTATTAGCATCTTGGAAAGCTAAACTAATACATGAACTATGACACCAAGTCCCAGAGGTGTAAATGAAATATCTTTAAACTGAATTGAAATAGGAGTGAGAATACATCCTTGAGGCGCTGCTCCGCTTAGTTCAATGATTTGCACTAGAGTGCAGGTTAGAGTAACATTGTGTTAACAGTTATGGAGAATTTTATTGTCAGAAATCCACTGTGGCTATTTTTATCAACGTGATTAGCTTGTGCGCAGAACTTACGCAATTGTCATTTGTGGATTAGCGGACGAGACAAGCAAACTGTATGTGGTGGGAGCCACCATTGTCGATAATTTCTCTCAACTTTTTTGTCGATTTAATCACATAAAATCCCAATAAAACAAAAAAAAAAATTTGTGTGTGTGTGTGATGAAAGAAAACAGAAAACAGTTTAGTTTAAAAGGCCATATGACTCATAACATCAGGTTCTGTCACATTAAGTGCATGGACTCACCGCTCCTGTTTGTTTGCCTCTTCCGCCACACAGAACAAGGAAAATTCCTTTACTAATGAACATGAAACGATAGTGATAAAATATTTGCGGCTCGCTTTAATTAATCTGCTCTACTTGTTTTTGTGATTGACAGTTTTGTGGTTACCTTCCTCAGTGTCTGTGCCCAGAGCACAGGTGTTTGCAGTTTCATTGACCACAAAAACACGACAGACAGTATTCCAAACACAATAGTAATCTGGAATCTGCCAAAAAAAAAAATAAAAAATACAAATGACTAAAGACTCATATTTCCTTGTTGAAATGAGGAAAAAGTCAGGGTGGAGATGGAGGAAAAACGAAAACAGAAATGCAGAGACAGTGCATCTCAAGATTGGAAAACGTTTTATGAATAAAACAAGTTAGAAGGTATTCTCACAGGACAAAAAAAAAAAAAAGATATTTTTGTCTTTTTTACGTGTTTTATTTTTCAAATGATGATGGTACAGACGACATGAAAGCACAGAGAGGAAATTTCAATCATCCAACATGTGGACAATGCATGGTGAGGGAAGGATAGGGGGCAAGCAAGAGTACCAAATGGAGTAAAATATCGTATCAAAAGTTTCATTCATTTTGTTCATATATATATTTATATAGGACTAATAATTCTCTAACAATGCAAAGCAAGGAAATGCCCTTTTTTTCCCCATTTATCTTTAGCTTTCCTTGTGTAGAGCCAACTTTATTACTCATCCAAAAACAGGAAGAAATCTTAAAAAAAAAAAAAAAGTAAAAGAAAGCTGGATGTTTGTTTTTTTTTTTTTCTTCTTTTGGGTGGGAGGCGAGGCGAAGAAGGGTGGGGGGACGTCCTGAAATCCTGTCCAATGTGGCGTTGAAGTCAGATTTGTGGTGCGGCTGAGTGTGCCCACACGGGTTTGGGTCTCTCCACAGACGGCTGGCCTCAGCGGGAGAAAGTCTTCCCACTACAAAAGTGAAAAAAAATAACAATAGGTGAGCCAAACAGCAGCTACGATTTTTTTTCCTGACACTTTCTCGATCGGGCTGGAAGGATTTTTATTAAGCTTACACATCCTTGATTGAGTTAGGACATACCAAGAAGTCGAGTCTTACCTTCTGACGCAGACAAACTTGAAAACTGTCCCTAAAAATGAAACTATTCTCTACAGAAGCTACAATGAAACCAGTTTGTTGTTTAGTAGTTTGTCACTAAAAGTTGCGGAAACACTTTCCCCCCCAACCTCCGCCCCGAAAACTCTCAAAGAAAACAATTAAAACCGATAGTGATAGGAATTTCTCGGTATGCTTTAATTCTCTGCGAGCTTCCAATTAAATGAGTGACTGATGGGTTTCATTTTCATTAATTGCATCAGAAAATGGCTGCACGGAATTCATGTGAAGTGATTGACCTCTATCAAAGAAGTTTATTGTTGCTGTAATCCCAGAGGAATCCGAAGCAAAACATGGCAACAAAGGCGAAAGGAAACGCGGCGATCGTGCGTCATGAATAAATCTCAAAAACCTCCCTTCAGATCTCACCCGAAAGAAAATAAAAATAAAAAACAGTTTGAAAAAGATTCCTAAAGCATGAGTCGTATCGCCGAAAACAACATATTTCAAATCAAAGATTCACGTTTTTGTTTTGTCTCCTTATCTCGTTCTTCTCTGCGCGCCGGTGAACGTGAATGAAAGCTACTCACGAAATGGTCTTCATCTCTTTCTTCTCGGCGTCGGGTCGAGCGCGGTTCAGCACCTTGAGGAAGTCTGACGTCTTGGCTCTCATCCGTGTGTGAATGTAGGCCTAGAAGAAGATGAAAAAAGCAAAAAAGTATGAAGATCTAGATTAGCCGTTGCGAGATTTTAAGATAACAGGACGTTTTTAGCTCGTTTCTGTTTGCGATGATGAATTTCAGCACAATGTTTTATAGTCATGCAACAAATACTGCATAAATGCTTACTGAGCAGCGCATAGCATGAAGAGATGGAACGAGAGATTGGACGTTTTAAGAGCGTACCAACCCCCGGCGGCCAATAAATCCACCTTTGTTGACTCACTGCTTGAAGTAAGGGCACTTAACAACCACTTCCGTTATCCGTTTGTGATCGGAATGTTTCCATAGAAGCTTTTAATGACATTCTTTCAAAAAAAAAAAACCAAGCTGGGATTACGATGTTTAAGCATAAATCAAACCTAAACAAACACCTGTTCTGGCAGGACCCTAATTTACACTTCCAGCTAAGCTTTTTATTTAAACAGAAAGGCTTTGTGAGCAGTTTGTCTTCTACTGCAAACCCTGATTCCAGTTAGGAATGCAAACTCTAACTCCTGCATTTTTTATGTTTTTGCAAAAAATAGTGCAGGTTTATGGTTTATGAGCAGAGTCACCTTGGAGCACTTTATGTGGTAGTGCAGGTAGTCCCTGAAGGTGTGGATGAGGTTGATGGTGTTGTCTCTGGCATTGGCACTGGTGTGACGAGGAAACAAGACTGCAGGGACGCAAGCACAAAAACACACTCAGAAAACAAATATCGATAAGGGCTGAAACGATTCATCGCGATAAATCGATCATTGAAATAATCGGACTATACAGACGTTTAAAAAAAAGGCCATTTGCTGAAAAGACAACATATTCACAGCAGTGTTTAAGCTAAAATTTATAAAATGCATTTACATTTTCCATTTGTTTTACGTAAACCTCCTCAACTGGCAGATTTTTAGCTTCACCTGGTTCAAATTGTTGTTGCATTTTAGCCAATAAAATGTTTTTCTCATTTAAAAAAATAAGTTGATTTGTTTATTTGCATCTTTTAATGCATTTCTAATATTGTAAAAAAAAAAAAAAAAAGGGTTAAGTAGTTAAAAGAAGAAGATTTTAAAAAATGCCAATTTTTTAAAAATCCGATTAATTCATTAATCATCAGAATAATAGATTATGGAGTCATAATCAATTACGGACCGAAGGTGATGTATCCGATGTTGTCCCCGACGGCAGCGTCTGTGTCCTTGAGCTCCAGAGGCGGCTCCCTGTGGCTGAAGAGCACCTGGGGGGCCGTGTGGCTGGCTCTCCGACCCTCTTTAAACTCCTGCACACAGAAACACATGTTGCTATGGATACTGAGGAACCTTTATGTCACGTTGCAACTTTAAAAGTCTTAAAAACTGGTTCAATTTAACTAACAGCACTGGTTGAGAGATGACATCCAAGTGTCTCTCAAAGATTAATTGTGAATGTTGATGTTGTGGGCAGGAATGATCTCCAGTAGCAGTCAGTCTTGCAACAAACCTGCAGAGGACTCTGACTGAAGACTGTGGCAGTGTGTCACGACACGCCAACAGCTCAATATCCAGCCAGTAGAGACCGCATTTAACAACAACATGTCCTGGATGACAACATTAGTTGCTAGGCAGCTCTGCTAATCCGCTTTGTTTTCTATTCTTTGGTTATGTCTGAAATTGAAGTGGCCTACTTAAAGGTGTGGTGAGGGTTTGTGGCAAACTGTTTTTGGATATAGGGCCTGGTTTTTATTAAATATATATATAAAAAAGGGCACGTTTGCAATTTGCCGCCTCGCTCACCTGCATGAAGACTTTCCCGATGATGACGTCGTCGTCGTCTTTGAACACGGTGCTGAACACGACCGTCACTCTGTCCTTCTTGGCCTCCAAGTACCTGAGGGTCCAAACACATTTAGTTTGATCTAAAAGTCAAAACATGTCTATTTCGGGAGGGAACTGCAGCTCTGAGTCAGCTTACAGAGACACACGTCAGCTGAATAAAAGGAACTCATCTATTTGGAGCCAACCGCTTCCTGACTGATCTCATCAGAGAAACAAAAAACTAAATACTTGATGCTCGTACATGGACTCGTCGTCTCTGTAGTGGACCACGGCCCTCTTCTCGCCCTCTTTGCCTTCTTCCTGGAACTTGAAGTACTTCTCGAACACCGAGGCGAAGCAGTTCCTCTTCAGCATCCCCGCCTGGTGAACGACCTCGTCTTTATTGGACGGCAGGGCTTCCAGGTCGTAGAGCAGGGACACGTTGTAGCCTTGAAGGGAAGGTGACAAAACGAATAAATAAATAAAGGAATCACAAAACTTTTCATTTCACAGATTTGTAACAAAACATGAAAAACATTTGACACTGCAGATAAAAAAAAAAAGAGATTTAAGCAACTTTGAGAACTTACCAGCCTCTGGTGAAACCAGGAAATTTCCATACACCCTCTTGAGTAACTGTAAATAAATAAAAGAATGATTTTTTTTTCCTCAAGAATCTCAAAAACAAAAAGATACAGGAGCAAAAAATAAATAAATAAATAAATAAAAAAAAAAAAATACAAAGTCTAGAGTCGATACAAAAGTGATCTAATTCAAGTGTTTGTTCATTGGGATGATTACAGCTCACAGGCAATAACATTTCCTTAGGAGTGCTGTATCTATGTATGCATGTTAGTGAAAAATTTAGTGGAAAGAAAATAATGAGAGTCGGCTTGAGGGTGCCTCTGTATCAGTAACTGCAATGGGCGAGGGTGGGACTTAACCAATACGGACTTTTATCACGATATTTTATGATACTATTGTGATAACAATAAAAGTGATGATTTAAAAACTATTTATTACTTCTTTTTTGGTAACCATGTGGCTGTGACTGTGTGTCACTGCAATTACAACCCCAGGAACAAATACTGTTTGTGAAAAAAACATTCCTATTCAAAACACACTTCTGATTCAAATCATTAAACTTTTAATCGCAACTGCATTTAATCATATTTTCAAGTTTATTGATATTTATCGACGCTTTCTTTGAACAAAATCCCGACTACGGAGAGTTTCAGGGGTTTTTAACATTAACATGGAATATATGACAACAATAAATCAAAATTATCATCCCGATAAATGATACCACCTCCGCTTAAAAGTAGCTTTATTATTTGAGCGCTGTGATTAAGGTTGGAGCTGAATGATGGCCACGCTGTGATTTTCACAACGCCCAACACTTCCCTGATTTTCAGCAGCTTGTGTGAAATCAGAAGACGGAGCTGACTTGAATAACAGCAGCAAGAGAATGAGCGCCCGAACGCACCATCTGTACCATAAAGGAGTCAAACTGGGGCTGGAGAGGAATGAACATCTCCAGGGGTGAGAGCTAAAGGGAGAGGGGGAGAGGGGGGCTCCTCTCTAATGAGAGCCTGTCTGTTTGGTATGAGCTGATGTGAACAGAGCAAATACACACGTCAGACTGAGGTATGGCAGCAATGCAGCTTTAAAAAACTATGTTTGCACGTTCCTCTTTTCTTTTCAACTCGCCGCTAATTTGAGAAAGAGGAATCTTTCGAATCAAAAGCAGGAAAGAATGTGAGAAAACCAAAAGGCTTCATCCTCAATCGTTTCCAAGCAAATCCTCAGCATGAAAGCACCTTGAATTTTGGCTCCTTTAAACGTCCCACTAAGACTGGGCGAAAAAGGGGGTTTGGAGAGGTGGGGTGAGGTGGGGTGGAGGGGGGTCTTTTCGGAAAAGCAGCCAAGCTGTGAGCGCACGCTGTCTGCAGCTCACAGCACTTCCTCGCCTCGGGGGCGAGTCACTCGAGCTCACTTCCTGTTTCTGCCTGGAACCACAGCAGCTGCTTTCTTCCTTACATGGCAACAGAGTGTTTGTACTGAAGGTGCGATCAGAGCAGCAGATGACGGATCGGCTTCCTAAATCTTCCCGGTCTGCGGCCGCCACTCCGACCTTGAAAACTTTGGGCCTGAGGTCTGGGGTTTTCCCAGCGACGACACACCTGTGCTGAACAAGATTTACATGCCTGCCGATACGCTATCAGTGCAAAAAGCAGAGCACAATGTCAACACTCGTTGCAGTTTGGTGGTTGACTTTCAGAGTAGAGGAACCACGAGTTGCACTTTTGAGTCTTTTAAGCGCAAGATGAAAACAAGACCGATACATTTTCGACACCTTAAAGCCGACTTTCAGAAACGTGTGCATGAGAAAGCTACGCAAAGATATTCCTCCAGACTGCTTTTTGATGGTTGATTATTGGGGTTTACCTCGTCAGCACCGTGCTCCTGCAGCTCCTTGTAGAACTTCAGGGAGATGCTGACCATCACTTTGGTCTTGTCCCCATTGGGGTTGGAGATGTGGTACAAGACGCCATCGAAATCTGGAGCAGCGGGAGGGGAAAACATTTATGTCTAGAGATGCTAAATTAGCCATTTTCTGCTATTTAATGTCAGCGCTTTGACAGCTACTGAGAGTTGCACAAATATAAATCAGTAAGATTTTTCTTTCTCTCTAAAATGAAAGCATTCAGTGCACTAAAAAGGCTTTAAAACTTAAGGTCGGAGGTTTCTCACCAGCAAACGTCACATCGACGGCCTCGGGTTTGGTTCTGTCGGGACAAAACGCTGACTGTTAGCATGCAGAAATGTGCATATAAAGCTTAAAATGTGAAATTATGGATATGGGTGGTGTATTAAATGAGAAATAAACAAAAAAAAATCTATAAAAGGAGCAGTCAAAGAGTTGCCGTCTCATCTCTGAGTATGCAGAGTTGGCCTACTGTGAGTTTCAGTACGTTAAATTCAATTCCTAAAAGTGATTTTACACAGAGGTTATCTGACTTCCACCTTTTTCAAATGGAAAAAATAGCACTAAGTAACAGCTACCGATGGTGCAATTTGACTGAAAAGCAAACAGTTGTGAAATACGCACTTTCCTATGACAAAAAATTTAATAATTTACAATTTAAGTTCAAATATGGAAAATGTAAATTTATCTCGTCTTTTTGAGTTTATTGTTCCTTTATTCCATGTTGGAATCAAACGAACGCAATTAAATATGTAATTTATTCTATTATTCAATCCAGATAGTTGTAGTTGAGTTTGCTCCATGAAGGTGGATGCTGCAGGGACCTGCTGATGTAGTTAGCCACTGCGGACTGACTTGACTCGGCTTGACTACAGGAATGCGGAAGCTGGGAAGAGGAGTGATGGTTCACTGACATGTAGCCACATAATGGATGCGCAGAGCGCTGTAAAACCTCTTAATAAGGCCGTTTATGTTGCGTAAACCACAGTTTTGTGCTCAACACGCTGCTAACGAATAACACTGGGACGACTTAAGAGTGTTAGGTTGACAGCGTTTAGCCAAACATAGTTGTGGGGGAACATGTAAACCCCTCTTTTGAGTTGTTTCAAACAGCCAAACATAACAGACATTTTCTGCTTTGGTTTCTGTATTTATTACATGTTCGTAAAATGACCCCCAAACTTTTTTTTGTGTGTGTGTGTTTTCTTCCTTATTGTAATATCTGGTCGGTGGGTTAATCTGCTCAGGATTGCCATTTTTGACATAACACGGCCAGTGTAGACACACCCCAGCTTCGGGCAAAGCAGCCCCGGCGGAGCAGCAAGCTACATAGTTTAAGCTTTTTCAGCACATTTATAGACACTTAGAGCTGAAACATGTAGTTTTGTGAGCCTTTATCGGCGGTAGTTTCTTGTCTTTTTTTATTTTTAAAGCTGCGGTCCTCTTCAGGGAAACGCTGAAGGGGGAAGCTAGCTGCCGTTAGCAGTTTTTCTCACCCGTTGGATGCGCCGTCGAACTTCAACGTCAGCGTCTCTTCTATGATGCGGTTATTAATTTCTAAGAGGATCATCGCAGCGGATGCTGGTGCTATTTGGTAGGATTAAACCGCTTTGTGTCAAATATTAGGTGAAAATGTTTTCCTTCCTTGACAGACCAGACCGCTTCCGTCGAAGCTCCCTCCGCCTGTAGCTTCCGCGTACTTCACACGCAGGACCCCGGCTGATTTGGGTGGCTTCAAATGTTGCCTGTCTTTAATACGCCAATTCAATTCAGTCCAAAAATATTTTATTTATCCTGAAGAAAATTTTAATTCAGTTTATTTATATAATATTTATATAATTCATAGCATTCACTTTTGCAGCAGGCCTTCATATTGAACATGTATGTAGCGACAGTGGGGAGAAAAAAACCCCTGCTCCAACATGCTTGCAGCATAAAAATACTGCTATAATTCCTAAATTCACAAAATATTTTTTTTCTATATATTTGCGTGATTTTCTTTATTTGAAATGCTGTGACTATTTCTTACTCTGTAGCTTACACTGTGCCTGTATGTGCCATTAAACACAGGCACATATTAATAACACAAATACAATATCATCAAAAAGCTAATATAATAAAAAAAATCTGCGTTTTAATTGAGCAAGAAAATATGTGTTATATATTACCCAGAGTCATTAAACAGATATGTTTTTCAAGCATTTATTTGTCAGGCTGATTGCAGCAGTCAGGATAAGCTTCAGAAAACAATAACATATTCATTTTAGAGATTGTTCCTCCTTGTTTGTGCTACACAGGATTAGTAAAATCCCTCAAAACTCAACGTTAAAGTTGTAACCGTGATTGTGATTTGAAATGAATTATTACAGGGACTTCTGCTTTCAGCCACAGAGAGAAAATGAAAGCTTCTGTCAAAGAAGCAAATAGTCAATCTTTGATCCTCCATGAAGGCGACTTGGGCTTGTGCCATGGGGCCCTTGATCTAAAGGGCCCTTTGTCAAGGTGAAAAAAAAATAATAATACAAGAGCTAAATACGTATTCAATTAGATTTAATAAAACAGTAGCAACGTTGGGCTCAATTTTAGAATAGTTACGTTTGGTATTTATCTTTGGCAACTCATTATGTGTCAGCTTAAAGAGAAATTAATAACCGCATAAGGCACACTGTCTTGATTGTGCCAAGTGCCAAACATGGGATGAAGACCAAATTAACCCCTGGCACAGATTCAATTGTTGCTAACCTGAACTAGACTCTGTTTTTCCACGTCAGCAAAAAGTAAAATCTGAAGACCGCCCATTAGCAGCCAAACAAAGGAGGCGTAAATGCTGAAAAAAACAGCTATATGATTTTTTTTTTTTTTTTAGAAAAGTTGGTGACGAGATAAAAATAGTCAAGCAAGAGGAGATAGAAAAGAGATGTTTTGGTGCCACTAGTCAGTCAGCCGGATTAATTTTACCACTGAAACGGAGCGAAAGAAGAAGATTAAACATGATATAAAGGAAGTATCTGACTGTTTGGGTATTAATATTTATTTATTTTATGCTGTTAGCCTTCTTCCTATTGTCTTGTATGATACAATATTACTTTTCTACTTTTTATTTTTACTCTTACATTTATTGAATCACCTTAACTTGTTTGGGAGTCAAATTTGTGATGCCTTTCTTGATTACCAGTCATTTGTTTGCGGTCATTAAAACCTTAGTTATCGTCCAAACCTGGACTGGACTTATTCAATTCTGAGAAATTACAGGAACTATAAATGTAAAGCTCGACAAAAGCACAGCCTTTATTTAGAAAAATATAATTATTTAAGATTTTCTACATTTTGTCTTGCAGTTTGATCAAACTTAATGGTAATCTGCACTCTGCTGCCACTCACAGTCCTATTTACTTTACAGTGTGCTGCCAAAAAAGGCCACTGTTATTACACTTGCTGATGGAAAAATATGTGTGAAAAAAGATCAAAGACTAATTGAAAATATCCTAACCTCTATATATGGACTTTATAAAATATCAAATTAGAAAGCCAAAGCAGTGAGATCAGTTTTGTCAAACATTTCGTGGTATCAATCACTGTTTTTTGTTTTTTTTGTTGGTTTTTTTTTGTTCTTTTGTCTTATCTCTTTTGGGGTCTTGTCCAATGATTCACATTCTTCATCCTTCCGCTTTTGTTTTGCCAAGTCGAAGCATTTTCCTTTTTAAAGGCTCACCTCAGATGTTTTTATCTCATTGTCAGGGAAGCTGGTCAAACAAAAACAAGACGCATCAGGATTGCTTTGTTTTGAGACTTCAGGTAAGACGACAGGTAAATAAAAAAATTTGTATTTTATTCCTTTTTTGTTTCTTCATAAAATTAACTCCAATTATGTTGGGAATTGTATCTGTTTGCAGATACTTTGACTTCAGGAGGCTGAACTGTTTTTTTGTGTTAAAGTTTTTGATAATATTTTACTTTTTTGACTTTAAAGAGATAAAAACAGTTATATTTTTTATAACATGTTTAATTCTTCCAGGTAAGAAAATGAAGATAGTAAATGATTGCTTTTAATGGATCACCAGAGACTTTATTAGTTGCTGTTAGTCGCCACAGTAAAATTATTTAAAAACTAAAACAGTGGTGAGTATTTTAATTGACAATTCATTAAATCCAGCCTGAAATTCAAGCTTTAGAGATTTAAATATACCTGAAAATTCAAGACTTTTTTTTCTAAATGTCTATAATATAGGTAATTTTAGATGAATACAGTTTATTAACTACCAAATTAATGTATTAGAAAAGAAAAAAAATATCATATATAGAAGAGTACTAATTTTGTTTGAAAAATGAAACGCCTATATAATTTGAAATCATTTTAATAAAATTTATTTTCTCTTTGAGTTATTGCAGATCATACAGTGATAAGAATATGTTAAAGTACAGTTTATAATGTGTTTTTTCTTTGCCATGTTGAATAGGAAATGAAGGATCAACCAAAGTTCTGGAGTAAAAACATTATATTTTATGTCTCATACTTAGTTCAAAACTATATTTGTTGCGGCACTATTTAAAAAAAATACAGATTTCTACTGTTTTAAAATGTTTTCATCTTTTAACAAGATATATTCTCTAACCATAAAAAAATCTATTTATTCTAGTATAAGGACTCTGTAAGTGCTTTAACCACTTTCTCAGAACTGAGACAAAAGTAATTAAAGAGATAAAGCTGGATCGTTTAGTAGTAACTAAACAATCCAATTTATTTGTCATATTAATAACTTGTTCCTCTGGGGGGGTGGGGGGGGGGAGGAAACCCTCCTAGTCCTCACAGAAGAACAGATCCGGTTCTTCTTGTGTACAAAATAACTAAAAGATTTGATAGGCACCATGTGAGTTTATTCTTTTGGATGTAACAATATACTAATGAAGTGTTTTTCTCAGAAGAGCCGGCTTGGTGACAGATGTGCAGTAAGCGCATACCCGTGTGATCGTACCTGCTGTTGTTTTTCATCCTCCGTCTTTCTATTGTTCTCTGTAAATTCATCAGAGCGCTTCTAGTTTCACTTTAAGAGAAATATGTACGAAACGCTGTCTTTTCTCTGAGCTTAAAAAGGGCATTTACTTAAAAATGTATATATGTTTCATCGTATGATGTTTGTTTAGTTGATTCCAGTAAAGGGGCACTGTGGGACATCTGTCCTAACACACACAGACACACACACACACATACACGCGCGCACACGTACACAAAAAAGTCTGTTTACTCGTGTCTCATGAGGAATTCAGCTGCTTCTTTCAGCCTTTTTCCTCCTGTGACTATTTTAGATTAGATAACAAGCTGCTCAGTGTCTGTTTCGGATTGTAAAAAGAAAAAAAAGAAACCTTTTAGCAGAACAAACAAAATACCAGATCAGAAACCGTATGTGCAGGTGTGCCAAGAGACCATTTGAACAAATGAGGGAAAAAACAACGTGTGACTCACTCAACAGAAACCCCCTTCTTTTTAAAAAGGAAAGAAATCTACGTGTGAATTTCTATGGTGTCAGTAATTAGTGAGCTGTTGAAGCAATAAAACCTATAAACATGCTTTCGGCCTGCAGAAGAAAACTGGAGCACCTGCAGTTCACATGGCAACCAGGGAGAAAACATCGGTGCAGACATAAAACATCCAGTTACATGGCGTCCTCTGGGTTCTGGCAGCAACAGGACTGACTGTTATGTACACAAAGAGGGCCTGAAACCTCCAGATGATAAAAAGAGAAAACCTAACGTGGAGGAATACTGAGAACTCTCAGAGTAACTGGACTGACCCAAGAAAATCTCATGATACTTGGAGGACTTATCTGCTCGGAACAGTGAGACATCTTTTGGAAAACCCAAACCTATAGAATGTAGCTGCAATTTGTGTAGCGTGAATTTAAAGGATTTATCTTTAAAAATGACTAAATAAAGACATTTATTTCAATATTAAACTGCTTTTAAGTTGTTTTTTTTTTTTTACAAATTAGAGTTGCATTACAAAGAAGAGCAAAACAGAAAGGTGGGAATGCCAAAAGTAAACACAATTAAAAGTGCAAAATGAAACGGCACATTTCAGGTGTGAAGGAAGAGAGCGTTTTTCACGCGAATGACACTTTAAACTTGACTGGAATGTCTTCTACTTTCAGTTGTAAGTTTACCAGAAAAACACGAGGATGGCGTTTGATGAAGCGGCAGCCTGCAATGCCGTCTTCAAGCTGCCAAGATGAGTATCTGCTGGGCGAGTGTATTCCTCCGAAGCAAATCAAACAAGAATCCAGACACCAGTCGAGTTTTTCCGGAGAGGTTGCTCGAGTTTTCCCAGAAAGGCGAACGTCCAGTCTTACGGACTTTCAACGTGTGTGGCCAGCTGCCAGCCTGTCGGTACAACAAACAGCTCAGGTTTTTCCAGATGAATGGGATCCTAAACAAATCTGGAATTCAATGTGTTTTGAATATATCCACATTAAATGCTTCCACATATGTATGATGATAAAGGAAAACGAATAAAATGTGTGTGTTTAGAAGAAATATCCAGAATAAATATCGGATTCTTTCAAACTCTCCCAAGGTCTTTAAAAAAAAAAAAAACACAAGTATTTTACTCTATGCACTGACTGACGGTGTCACAGTGATCCTGCGTGCGCTTCTACGAGGTTATTTTTGTTGTGTGGTTTCGGGAACTGACGGTCTGATGGGACATGCTCCAGCTTCCACGCTGTCTGACCGTGACATCTGCTGCGCTCCCACTGAGCATCATGCCAAGAGCATCGAATTGATTTGTTGTTCAGAAACAACAAATCAGTAAAAACAAATCGAACCTTGGAGTAGTTCTGCTTTTTATTTAATTGTTGTCAACACCTGTTCAGCTGGTGAGAGCAGTAAGAGACACCTTTGACTTTAAAAAAAAAAAAGTAAACTATATACTGGCATTTCTTGTTGGGGTGCCGTCTTACTTCCTGGCGGCGTGACAATGAGGGCATTTACACTTGTAAAAGCCTGCATGTTGTTAAGCAGGGTAAATAAGAAAGATGAGTCAAAGATGGAGTAAAAATTAAATGTGTGTGTTTTGATTCTTTGGAAGAGCAATATAGCAGTAGAAGGCGGGGAAGGAAGGGTTCTGTCAGCAAGACAGTCCGCCACCTGTCATTACTGACTACTTTACAAGCTTCTCTTCATGCTCTCTGATGTTTGTCTCAACATGAAGCTACCTATTTTCCTACTAAAACAACAGAAATACTGGCGTACCTCTCTGCTTCAGAAAAATACCGAGTTGGCAGATTGTTGCTTAAAACAATCAGTCTTTTACTCAATCAAGGAGGAGAACATTTTACAAACCGATTTCCAGAAAGTGGATTTTGTGAAACACCTTGCAACACGAAGCTGGTTACCCAACGAAATCCTGTGACACACACTCACCTCTTGTGTGCAGTACGAAACATGAATCTCCAACCACACAAACTTATAACTATCAATAAGCGTACCCTGATTTTGCATCCGGTGAATCATCAGAAAGCGGAGACGGGCTCAGGGAGGCCGTTTACTTCTACAAAGTACAGGTTGGGTTTCTTAGAAAATGTGAAATATTCTGCAATTTTATGGTTTGATGCATCCAAAACTCCAAAACAACATCGAGAAACATGGTGGTGGGAGGTTAATTATGTGGCCTTGATTTTAATCAGATGAAGATGAAGTCCTATAAAGGTAGATGGAACTATGAAGCCATTCCAGATTTTTAGAAAATACTTATTTATTCTTAATTCAACAATAGATTATCTTAGAGGAACATGTTGTAGAAGTGAAAAAGTGTTGACGCAGTCGTGTTCAGGAACACATGTAAAAAAAAAGGAAACAGGACATTGGGTCAATGCCGCAGTAGAGAAAAACAGCTGGACATAATGTATTATTACCACACTGGCGCAGAGTCATTTGGATGCTGGAGTTTCCCATCAAGACAGAGGTGAGTTCCTGATGCAGTTCATCTTCTAAAACATTTAAGAAATCTGGCTAAATTAATGACATTTGATATAGTTTGAAATTCAACAACTGTGATAGGAATAAAAAAGAAGAAGCTTAGGGAGAAAGCTGAAATTAAGTAGTTTCACTTAATGAGTTTAATGATTTTGTGATGTACTTTGTTCAGTATTTTCCTGAATTCATCAAATTCAGACATTTATTTGTACCTTTTAATGGATATTTAAACTGTTGCCTTGCTAACAAAGAAACTGATTGTTATTTTCGTATTAAACGCACGTTGGAGGCAGTGCACCTCCAAGTATCTTCCTGTATGAAACGTCTATGAGAATTGAAGATGGAATTTATTTTCTGGCTGAATTACAATTAGGAATAAGGGTAGGCATCAATAAAGTGACATCCACTTAAACTTCAATAATATTTTGGTTACTTCTATATTGCACATTTGCTTTAGGAACATTTTATTTGTGTGCATGTTTCAAGCAGCAGCATTACTGTTGGTGCACAGCCTCCAACCTCCTTTTTCTGTCTAAATTTACAGATTTTTCAGTTGAATGTAACTCCAAATTATTTACAAAAAATTGCCTATTCACAGATGTTTTCAAACACCATATCTAAAATATATAAGAAAGAAAATCCAGTTTGGGAAGCTGAAATATAAAGAAACATTATCGATACGCTATTGACTGGCATTTGCAAAACAGCCAATCAATGTGTGCCATTCATTTTCCTTGTTGCGGATTGGCTGAACCCCCAAGAAAGTAAAGAAAGAAGAGTAGATGTTAGCTTCTACTGCAGCGTGACGACAGCTTCCACTTTGTGTATTAGAGCATATTAAGGTATATTTGAATTATTAAAATGGGTGGTTATAATGGTTGTTAGAGGGGATCGCAAGTATTTGTCAATTTTAGCAATGCATGGCTGGCTGTGGTGTCTGATCCACTGCATTTGATTCAGAGGAAATGATTATTTCCACCAAGAGGATATTATGTAGTTCTAATAAAGAACCTCTCTTCAAAATCCCACACTATGCTTTTAGTATTTCCTTTAAAATGCTGAAGCTCTGAAACCAAATTGAAGAACTTCTTCAAACTGTTTTCTTCAGTTTAAATGACAGATTTAACTCTGTTTCTTTCCCATAGCCATGTCCTTCACCTACGTCTTCACTGACTACTACTTTGAAAATGAAACTGAACAGCTCGACCTGAATCTAAACACAATACCATGCAATCCAAAGCCCCTGGATCCTACGGCAGGGGCGATCTCATCTCTGATCCTCATAGCTAACTTTTTACTGGCGATCCCTGGCAATTTGCTGGTAGGATGGGTGATCAGCTCCAGCAGACAGGTTTTGACTTCATCGGACGTCTACTTGTTCCACCTTACTGTAGCAGATGGACTCATGGCCCTGACACTCCCATTTTTTGCAGTAGCGCTGGTTTGGGGGTGGCTCTTTGGTGACTTCATGTGCAAGTTCCTCAACCTGGTCATTGAGGCAAACTTCTACACCAGCATCATCTTCCTGGCTTGCATCAGCGTCGATCGGTACCTTGTGATTGTGCGCGCCAACGAGACCCACGGGACTAAACAGAGGAAGTGCAGCAGGATCCTTTGCGCGGCGGTTTGGGCCCTCGGCTGGGGCCTCGCTTTGCCTGCCCTTTTCAATGACGCCTTCAAGCTTGACGAGGACTCCGAGAGGCTCATTTGCACGGAACGCTTCGACATTGGGAGTGTCACCAGTTGGAGGATCGCCACTCGTGGGTTTCGCCATATTTTCGGCTTTCTGATCCCGCTGGCCGTCATGGTGGCGTGCTACGGCATCACCGTCGCCAGGCTGCTGAACACTCGCGGTTTCCGGAAGCACCGGGCCATGCGGGTGATCATGGTCGTGGTGATTGCGTTCCTGCTGTGTTGGGCGCCGTACCATATAACCATGATGGTCGACACGCTGATCAGGACCAACCTGATACGGTTCGACTGCAGCTTCAGGAGGTCGGTGACCTTAGCCCTGGATATAACCAACACCCTGGCTCTTCTGCACAGCTCCATAAACCCGTTCCTGTACGCCTTCGTGGGAGAGAAGTTCCGGAAGAAAATGATGTGCCTCATGCAGAAGAAATTCAGACAGGAGAGGATGTCGGGGTCAAAGGTCAGCCGGTCAACCTCTCAGACCTCGGAGGGAACTGGAACAATTCTCTGAATGTGTTGAGCTCTTAAACTTAGTGCTTGTATAGTGAGAGGAATCAACAAACATGGACACATGGCTTAACGTTGTCTTTGTATCTGATTTGAGATGATGAAAACTGGCAGCAGTGTCCAAATCCATCACAAAAATAAGGTAAATTATATCAACTTTAGGACGTATTGGTTTTTTATTTGTTTGTTTGGAAATAAAATAGTATAGATATTTCAATTATGTTCAATGGTAGGACTTCTTGTATTCCTCTTAGATATTATGACACATTGCTGCCATCTACTGGAACTCGTCATGTTACACCTATGTCACCTCTATTCATTGACACAATGGTAACACATTTTGGGATATATTTAAGAAAATAAAGTACGGTTAAATCCCTTACAAGTATACTTTTACCGTATTTACAAATGTACAGTGTAAAGTTTCAACTTTTATCTTTCTTCTTTGTGAATAAAGACGATGCTGAATGTGTGCTTTCTTATGCAAATACATAAAAGTATATTTTTTTTCTATCCAAACTTGTTTGGTTTGATTGTAACCAATAAATCTATTTACAACTTGTTAAATGGATGCAGTCTTGTTGAATTTATGACTACTGTTAGCTGCCTTGAATTTGTTTTAACTTTTCCAAGAAGAAATTAATTTTATTTTACACATTTGCATCTTTAAGATAAATCTGTAAAGCAGATGACAAGAGTCAAAAATCATCATCGACCACAGGAATTTCCCATTGAACCTCAAGGTAAATAAATTGAGTGTCTCTTCTTCCTCTAGAGCCTGGGACATTCATTTATAAATGGAAGTTCCATCTGCTGCCTATACACTTTTTTTCCTTCCACTCAACTTCCCACCAATAGCAAATATTGTGTGGTTTATCTCCCTCTTGTGGAGATAAATCACACATGGTAACAGAATATGTTACCATGTCAGTCTTTTTTATTACATAGCATTTGTGTAATAAAAATACGTTTATTGCTCTAATGTAAAATTTTCAGTGAACCTGGAAGTCATAGTTATTACAGCTGCATTATTATTATTATTATTATTATTATTATTATTATTAGTAGTAGTAGTAGTAGTAGTAGCGGTGGCGGTACTAGCCTTGTAGTAGTCATAGTAGTAGTAATAGCATTAGTTGCTGCAATAGCAGTGACCTACCAGAAGAGGTCATACATGAGCTTTTTTGAAGGAGAAAGATAAGTTTAAAAGTAAAATCAAGAAAATTGTTGTAAGGATATTATTATTGTCGTAATTTTTAAACATATTGCTTAAGATATATTTTAAAAGCATTAGCCAGTCAAAAATAATTCTTTGTATGTCATTTTTGTGTGAGCTGCACAAGAAACAACTCCCCAAATAAACATGTTACAACTTATGAGACCATTAATCATCTTGGTTGTGGGAGAGAACTGCAGTTCCCAGAAACCCACGCGATTTTAAAGATTTGCAAGTGGTCCGCACGAGGTAACGTTACATTTATTTATTACATTTTTAAGCCCCCCGTTTTATGTTACTGAAATGCACGTTTTTAACAGGTAGCTAATCGTTTTCTGGCTTGCTGAGGTTAATTTGCTTTAAACGCCATTTTAATCATTTGTGCTGACGGAGTCCAGATTCCTGCTTCGCCTTTTAGACAGTAATGCTAACTTGTTAGCTGCAGCTTTCTAAATATGTCGTTAAACACATGACTGAAAACCTTCCGTCTCTTTTTAAGCTTTTCAGTCACATTAGGAGCTAGCCCGCGCTAGTACCGCGAGTTACGTATTTGTTCGTTTGTTGTAAAAACACATCCAGTCAGACCTCGTCTTCTGTTGCACTGTTGTTGTTTTCATTATAATAACACCTGGAAATAATGCAGAAGGGAAAATAAGTAAGGTCCTCATTGTAAACACATTAAAATGGTTTTATAGCACTTGTTTTTCTGTCTCAGAACCTAAGTGGGTTTAGAACATTCTGGGCCTTGCAAAAGTATTCATACACCGAAAAGGTGGGTACAGTACTTAAGAGTAGCGCTACTTTTCACTAATGTAAAAAGCTATCCAAGAAATGACTCAACTAAGAATTAGTTGGTAAAATGATAGGAACACATTTAATTTTGTGCGAATTCTGATGTTTTAAAGGCTAAAATAAAAACGTTATTAAACATAAATAACATTATTGTATTGCAAATTTAGGGTAGTGTGTTTAGGTTACTCTCAACAGTATTTCATAATAGTATCACTCAAGTAAAGTATGGTGCCTTAAAACTACTTGCAAAGGTAAATTTTTGGCACAAAAAAAGCTTAAGCAAATATAACTAATTACTACCCATTTTTTTATTATTATTATTATTTTTTTTTTACATTTTATCACTTATTTATGATGTATCTTAATACAATTTTAAGCAAGAAACCATCTGCAAGCATGATGCTGCCACCACTATATTTCACTTATAATTTATGTAATGTAGTTTATTTTCCTGATTGTCTTTTTTTTTTTTTTGCATAAATGTAACACCACAACACATTTGTGATTTAAACGGATTCGTTTACTCAGAGGGCAGTGATTTGTTGACTGCAGTGATTTGTTGACTCGGGTTATTTTGCATGTAGTTTAGATGGATTTGTTTAACTAAGCTTCCTTAATTCCATGTATAGAATACAGTACGTTACAATGTCGGTCTCTGAGGTGGAGAACATCACAAGATTTTCTTGTTGGCCATCATTTCATTATGTTTACGTCTGATTTGAGCTGTTTTTAACCCAAATGTGGAGAGATTTTGTTTAGGAAAACCACAAAGAGGGTTTTCCTTTTTTACTTTCCGTTACGCAAGACAAAGTCGGATTGGCTCAACTGACAGAACACGCTGTTATCGTTTCAGGTCAACAATGCGCCGGGCCTCAGCTGCTGGATAGGAACAATATTGCACGGTCGAAAGGGGCAAAGGTCAACAGCTTCTCTCTCATGCGGACGACGGCATGCTAGCTGTGTACCTACGATTTCATCATCCTGTAAAATGGTTAATTCCAGGTAGCTCAGCCTGTCTTCACTCACAGAGGACCAACCGGTGTCAGACAGCGCCGCAGGGTTTCCTCTTTCATTCCAGCCGGAGCAGTTTTGCTTCACATGCTGATCTGACAGAGCAGCGGAAAGGCAGCGCTTCGTATCCAGGGGCGACCGACATCCAGCAGCCACGATGGCAGCTGACCGAGCAGCGGCGGGGGAAGACGTGGATGTGAAGACGCCGCCGCTGCCACCGCTGCCACCGCTGCCACCGCTGGAGGACGGCGAGGGACGCGGGGATGCGGAGGCGGCGGAGGCGCCGTGTCCTGCCGAGGATGGCGGGAAGCTGACGTGCTCCGTGATGTTTCTGTGTTTGTACGGGTTCATGTCTTCCATAAGGCCCGGGGAGTCGTTCATCACACCCAATCTGCTGAGCTCAGAGAAGAACTTCACCAGAGAGCAGGTCAGTGCGGTCCAGACATTGATAATTAACTCGGCGGAAATGCAACAAAGGCTTTCCAACTCGTCCCGTTACAGTCGCATTGCAACTTTGCAACTGTTTGTCAGGATTTTCTGCTCGGATGAATTCATGTGTTCCCCGCAGGGAGTTGACTGATCCGTCTTACTCGAGGTCACAGTTCGCATTCCTCCTAACTGCGTCATCGGAGGAGGATGTGTGACTTGTACAGATGCGATTTTGTTTTATGACTTCGAAGGACCGAAAAATGAGCCTAAGAGTTCAGAAAGGTCTCTAAAGCAGTTGCAGTGGACAGACGACTCATGCTAATAAGCTTGTTAAAAATAGACAGACAGTTGCTTTTATTTTCAACCTTCTCCTATTTTGCTTAAACCTGCAATGTTTCTTTAGTTCATCCATCATCCACCTATAAATCCATCTATTTATAGTTTTAAATGATACAAAGATGAGAACTATGAAGGTTTATAGTTTGAAATTTGGATTAAAAGGATTGAACTCTTGAAATTAGTGTTTTAACAGAAGTGTTGAAGGATATTAAAAATAATGCCACTAGTTTTCTTGTCTTCTGTGTCAGTTAAGAAGTTATTTAATGTAAAATCAACCCTAAGACCGTAGAAACATTTGTTGCAATCAGTTTGGACACTCTGTGAGGGGAAAAGTTTTAACCCGGCACCGGCTGCTGTTCCCAGGTGACCAATGAGATCACTCCGGTGCTGACGTACTCCTACATGGCGGTGCTGGTGCCGGCCTTCCTGCTGACTGACCTGCTGCGCTACAAGCCGGTGCTGATCATCCAGGGCATCAGCCACGTGGTGATCTGGGTGCTGATGCTGCTGGGCGCCACGCTGCTCCACATGCAGCTGATGGAGTTCTTCTACGGCATCACAATGGCGTGCCGCGTGGCTTACTCCTCATACATCTTCTCCCTGGTCAGCCCGTCGCTGTATCAGCGCGTGGCCGGATACTCGCGCTCCTCCGTCCTGCTGGGCGTCTTCGTCAGCTCCGTGCTGGGCCAGCTGTGCCTGTCGTTGGGCGACATCAGCTACCATACACTGGACACCATCTCCCTGGGCTTCGTGAGCTTTGGGCTGGCGCTGGCGTGCTGCCTGCCCTGGCCGAAGCGCTCACTGTTTTTCAATCGGACGAAGAGCCGGGAGCCGGCGGAGAAGGCCGCCCCCTCCGAAACGGACGAGATGAACCCCACGCGGGCGGGTGTGTCCTTGACGGCGAACTGGAAGGAGTCCATCTTTGTGCAGATGCTACTGGAGGTCTGGAACATGGTGAAGAGGCCCAACCTGAGGCTCTGGTCCCTGTGGTGGATCTTCAACTCCACGGGGTATTACCTGGTGCTGTTCTACGTCCACATCCTGTGGAACAAAGTGCAGTCCACCACCAACTACAACGGCGCGGTGGAGGCGGCTGCGACCTTACTGAGTGAGCGCTTTACCTGGAATTATCCCATCTGGAGTTAATGGGAATATATATGATGTACGCTGGACTTTGTCCTAACACATGTGTAGGTCATTTAAACTGATATGCAAGTCCTTTGAGATTAGCAGATCCTGCCACTTTCTGAAAAGTCTTTAATATGTAATATTAGAAATCCATAAAAAGATGTAAATAGCAAACAATTCAATTCCGTTTTAGAATTCAGTCACACAGCATTCCTTTAGTGAAGTCTTGATCATTTGTAGCATCTGCTGCTAAATAATACATCTAGATGAAGTTAAAACTTGAGGAGTTCTAGGTGGAATAGATCTCAGACAAAAGTTGTTTTTATATGAAGTGCAAAATGTGGAATTTTGGTTAAATTGCGGCTCTTTGGGTGTTTTTCTTTCCGGAAACAGCCATTTTTGAGTCTGCATACTCCAGTTAATGATTAATTGATTGCTAAATAAATTGCCGATTATTTCAATAACAGATTCCTCACAATTTATGCACAGTAGGGCAGGGCAGTAAATCAAATAATCAGGGTTTTTTTTAGTGTTTGAAGATTTACACTGAGTGAAACCTTCGTTTTTCACAAATGCACTCTTTGGGTTTCTGTAATTTAGTGATGTCAGGATGCCCCGGGTGGCCATATTGTTTGACAAGCATGCTTTATTTACAGCTTGTATTTAAATTGGACTTTGAATTCAGGTCAAATCCCAGTGATAGAAAAAACAGCCAGCCTCTGAAAATTATTTTCGGTCATTTGCAATTTCTGTTTGAGAAAAAAAAGCAAGGGAAGAGCGAGTTTAGCTTGGTTGGGGCGTTTTCAAAGTAAAAGCTTCCGTCTTACAAGCCCGGGAGGATTTGGAGTTTTCCTTGTGAAAAAGCCAAGAAAACCCAGAAGAAAGGTTATTCTAACAGACAATTAAAGCCGTACCTATAGTCAGATGCTCCATCATTAGAGGCTGGATAACCTATTGATCTCATTCCCCCAGAGCTGTGAATAAAACCAACTGCTTTACGTTCCGTTTTTACTTCTTTCTGCACTTTAAACCAGTTAAGTAACCTGGAGATCACATGGAAACACTAAAGTGTCATAAAGCAAAACGTGATGTTGGGTAACCAACAACCAGATATCTTTGTTTGTTTGACCTGTCCTGATTGGGATTAATTCAAAATTATATCATTCCTCCCTCCCCTTCCACTCTGCAGGTGCAATCACCTCCTTCATGGCGGGCTTCGCTAAAATCCGTTGGAACGTCTGGTCGGAGCTGGTCATCGGCGGCATCACGGCGCTGCAGGCGGGCATGCTGCTGGTCATGGGCACCACTGGAAACATCTGGATCTGTTATTCTTGCTACATCCTCTTCAGAGGATTCTACCAGTTCCTGGTTCCTATCGCCACGTGAGTAACAAACAAAAAATATAGTATATACTAAGATGTTTCTGAAGTACAGATTTATTTTTATTTTATTATTATATAAACCGATAATGGCTGAAATTGTGCTGTAATTTGCCGTTTGTCGATTTAATTTAAAAATACCACCCTCTGAAGTGGCATTGATACGGCAGTCCAGTTTATAATTTAATCTTTGCAGATTGAGAAAGCTGCATCTGGAGTAAAAGTTTCCCTTTGCCTAGCAGCAAATTTTGCATTGATTATAAAGACTTATTCCTGCTTGTAGCGCCCTCTAGTGTTCAAACCGCTCAGTTTGTCGCTGTCTTCTCACCACCAGCTTCCAGATCGCCTCATCGCTCACCAAGGAGCTCTGCGCTCTGGTGTTTGGCATCAACACTTTCTTGGGGACGGTACTGAAGAGCATCATCAACCTGATATTTTCAGACAAAAGAGGCCTGGGATTAGACGTGGAATCTCAGGTGAGGTCGCTCACCGTAGGAGGCATAAAACATTTACAAAGGCTGCCTCCTTAACCCAAGTTTCTCTTAAATACAATTAAAAATCTAGCTAATCCTCTTGAAGGCACGTCAAACAAAAACTTTTCCTGGGATCTCGTCTCGCTGTCCGCCACCTCAGCTCCTTTCAGCTTTCAAATTTCTGTTGCAGTTCCGCATCTACTTCATCTACTTCACCCTGCTGACCGTGGTGTACTTAATCAGCGCTGCCGTCGTCCTCGTGCGTCACTTCTGGAACCGGGGGGAGGAGGAGGCATCACCCGACAGGCTGCACACAGAGCTCACACCTGTTTCAATGACCTCCGAAGCAGAACCGCTGTCCAACAGCCAAAGTGTCAAAACCTAAAGGCAGCAAACACTTTGGAGAAGCCGCAGAGGTGCCAGTCATATTAACCTGGTAAAGATGGCGGAGATGTTGGGTGTTTTTTTTCTGAGCCTTAATCATGCAACTGCCTCGTCTTCTGCTGTGTGAAGCCTCTTGCACTACATTTATGTTTTTCACCATAAAACAGTCACAGAGCACATCAGTATGTTTGAAGCATATTACACTTGTTTTTCCTAACACAGCACTCCGATTGTACTTGTTACAAATATCTGTAGACAAAATCTGATTGTATTGATTTTGCTGGTTTTTTTTTTCATTAACAAAGACAATCATATCTTGTGATAAAACCACATGCTGAAAGCTAAAAAAAACTGCTGGATTTTCTGCAGTGTTTAATTGTATTTGTAATACTCTAGTATTAATTTGTATTTGATACAAATCATTGTAGGACAACAGCCAAAGTGCCATATTAACAAGTCAGTTTTTAATCTTAGATTTTTTTTAAGATTTAGTGCCACGGTTTAAGGACCCAGAAAGAAAAAAAACTGCTGCTTTTACTTTGAAATTTATAGGAATGCAGTGTTACCTAATCCTGCTGCAGGTTATAACGGGGTTAAAGTTCAAAGTGAACTTCTAATTCCTACACAGCAGAAGTTTCACTTTGTCATACTCACTTTTTTTTAGTAGGATTCTAGTTTTTTTCAGAATGTGCTCACAATGTATATTTTTTACTTGATTAAAATAATTTCTGAGAAATGCGATATGATAGGAAATTGAAAGTTTTTATGTTTTTATTCATAAATAAAACATAAGTAGTTGCTACGCTGTATTTTGTCTTTTTTTTTTGTTTGATTTTTATCAAAATCTTGTAAGACCTTAAAGTAGAGTACAGGTACCGCTTTGCGCTGGTCTATCAGAAAATCCAGTTAAAATACATCGTTTCTTCTAACATGAACACAATCAGGACTTATGAGAAGATTTTCAAAGCACGCTCTCCAAGTTATGATTCTTGTTTACTCAGCTGTAGTTGTCGCTCACAACTCCGATTGTTTTTTTTTTGTTCAGGATTTCTCAGCAGGTGGTTCTTCCTTTAACTGAGCTGTTTGTACAGCTGAATCACAAAGATATGAAAAACTACCTTTTGATCAAAATATCATTTGAGATGAAAATGGGACGAAAAAAAATGTCACTTCCAAGCTTAATTAGCTTTAAAAAAAAAAGTAGAGCATGACGTCAGATATTTTATGCATTTTATTTTGTTTACTGTATAAACCAGATTAACATTTGCTGCCCTCTAGTGGTGAAACGATGAAAAGTAATGAAAAAAATAACTGAGTTGTTGCATTTATTTAAAGTACGTTAAATAAACGTATATGTAGTCACTGTATATGTAGTCATATACAGTGACTACATGCATTTTCTTTGTAATAAATAAGCAAATCTCTACATGCTTAAGATGTTTAAAAAATGGAGAACCGGCAGCATTTGGGTTGATCTCAGTACAAGTCTCACAAAAAATACCTCAACTTCCTGTTCAAGTAGACAAGTGTCAGTTTTTTTAATAAAGGTTATGTGGAAAAATTGAAGAAAAACAAAAAAGCAACAAATTTACACAATAACTGAAGAGGTAAACATTCAAACACATTTAGTTTAAAAAAAAAGGAAAAATCTGAAAAGGCTAAAAGTAACTGAAAAACTTAACCCATGATGCACCTCTGTTGTTATTGTAGTGTTTCATAATGATTTCATTTATTACGATTAAAAGTTCACCAAACCAACCAGGCCCTGTTTGAAGAAGGAACCTTAATGCGCTGAAGCAGAACCTGCTTGACAACATGAAGCAACACATAACGCTCTAAGGTAATTCGAGTCATTATTTGGGTTTCCGTTGACTATATAATTGCGCAATTTAACATTCTGAAAATAAATTTGCTTTATGGCAATACACCAATTTCTAAAAACTACCTCATTTTTTGATCACAGGTTTTGGCACTAGGATGAGGAAGTTTTTTGGCCATGTTGAAATTGGTTTATTTTGCAAAACTGCAACGGCAACACTTTTTACGTGTCACAGAAGTCACATAATCAACAACCAGATCTTACCACCGCCTCAAACCACAAAGAAGAAGACAGAAAGTAGTCGGAGGATAATGACGCGGCATTTTTTTTTTTTTTTTTTAATGAATAGGGGGGAAAACAGTTTTTTATTGCCTTTTCCGGTGAACAAATTTTTTCACGTGTGATTTTAATTGGGTTTCTTTGTGTTTTTCGACATTAGTGGAATATCGAAGTTTTGCACACATTCGTAATGGAGACGCAGCTGCAGACGTCATTTGGTATGCAAATCTTTGAAACTCTTCGTCACAGTTCAGACTCTAAAAGCCCGTTTCACATTTGGCAAAAACATCCTAATCATCCGTTAGACTTTTAGGAAAACACACAAAGATTATGGAACGCAATACTTTGACTTGACCTTAAAAAAGGATGTTGATGCTTGGATTACCCTCGTCACATAAGGCCTGGTTGGCTTTGATAGCTTTTTTCTTTATTAAAATCATAAATCTGTACAGAGGAGCTCATTTCATCACCAAAAGTCAAGTCACAAACCAAACATGTAGGTTGGATGCTGAACCGTCAGCAGTTCTGCACCAAGTTTTGACTGTTGGCTGAACAGGCGGCTCAGACACACAATGTCCTTCCTTTATTCCTCTTCTCTTAGCTCGGTTGCTCTGACACGGATAAAAGTGCACGAGTCCCGACTCGCATCAAACCAGGAGCACACTCCAGTTCGATTAGGTCAAAGTATCAGTAGGTGTCATTTATATACGGCCTTTTACAGGAAAGCTCACCTTACCGGGCTTCCAGGAATTGTTCGACACTTTGGAAAATCCTGAACCAAACCTCCAAAGGTTCAGCAGCTCACCCTCTCTTCCTTTTGTCTTACCTAAACTCACTCTGATTACATTACTTTCCCTTAAAAATATCACTTAAGTGCATGTTTCAGACGCTGCAATAACAAAACAACAACAAAAAAGTCTTTCCTATTAAAAACATCCAACGTAACAGTAGAGCAGAATATCTTGGTGTGTTCTCTCAAGTCAGTTGTTGCTTTCAGTGCCAGCGGAAAATGTCAAAAACATTCTTGGGGGTAAAAAAAAAAAAAAAAAAAAAAAAAAAACACTTCTAGAAAAATCCAACCTTCAAAATCTTTGTTCCAGAGAAGATTTTGCCAATGATGCCAGTTTCAAGATGTTGTTTTATCAATCCGCCACTGCAGTTTCCTCTGCAACAAGAGGAAATGAACCGTTGAGTGGTTATGTGGTTTAAAAGATAAATACTTGTTGGATATATGTTAATTTCAATAATCCAATTCAGAAAAAGAAGCTCATATGACATTTTTATAGAAATGTAGACAGTGTCTGGGCAGAGCAAACTTATTGTGAAACGGAACTGACTATATAAGATATTTTTCTTCATTTTAAATTGTAAATGAATGAAAAATATATCAACTATCTTACCATCTAATTGGCCTTTTAGTGGAGTGGTGTTGCCGTTGGATTCTGAAGCGGCTACTTGAGGTTCTACAATAAAAACAAACCATCTAAAATTAAATGTTTGACATTTTATAGACTGGGAAAACAAAAGGAAGTTCAGGTTTAGACTTACGCTGCGCCTTGGTATTCCTCCAGAAATCTGAAAAACAGATTAAAGAAAAAAAAAAAACAACAACTATGATTTATTTGTGAACATAAAAGTATTTCTTAAGTTAACAGAAACTTTGAACCTAAAAAAGGTTATAACTTTTTTAATAAATTTGCTTTTGTCGTCTATTTACCTCTTTCCCACGGCATGGAGGCTGCAGAGACGAATCACAGCAGAGAAAATGTCAGTAGAGTTTATATTTAGATATGTATGGGATATCAAATATGCATCTTAGTTTATATTAAGTAGAAACAAATATTTAACATTTAGATTAGAATTAATTTTCAAAAAGAATCATTTTTTAATTAAGGTTTTAAAGGAACCTTACATTTATTGTAGAAGCATTCTCCTGAAGAGAAGAAAATCAACAGCAAGATTTAGTTTTACACTTTGAAACAAAAAGCAGCCATGCAACAAAACTGCACATATTTACAGTGTATAAACAAATTAACTCTCATTACCTGTTTTCATTCTGTGGATGATGACTACCAGTATCACAGCAGAAAGCAAAATGACCAACACTGTGAGTCCTCTGGAAATCTTCGGACCACTTTCAGCTGAGTTATAAACTACATATATGAAATATAGAAAAAGGACATTAAGCAGATTAAACATGCTGTATAATAAAACCATTCTCATGCATGTGTCCTTTGCCAAACTCAGTCAAAGAACAGAGCAGTTCACACCCACTAGCAGATGCCACAATGATGATACTCGGTCTTATTAACTTCACCTGTTAGTGGTCATAATGTTATGCCTTACTGGTGTATACTTGCATATTAAATAAATGATTTCCTTTGGGAGGGTTTCTGAACATTTCAAACTGAAACTTTCCTATCCTCCTGTAGGAGCTAGCTGTGCTACAGCACTAATGCTTTCAACAATTACATTTCTGCTTCCAAAGAAATGGCCCGAGTTTGTGAAAATGTCATTTAAATGAATTTGTCAATTGGGCCGAGAGGACCATGTGTTTCCCCCTTTATAATGCTGCCCTGGGCTACTGTCCATTTAGGCCGAATTCAATGGCTTGACAAGAATAGAAGGTGTTTCAGCCAAAAACATACCATTGGAAGTACAGACTGGTGTCTTCCCACACCAATGACTACATATGGTACTTAAATGGATGAACTAATGATAGGAAAATAGTGAATAGAGCTGCATAGATCAATTCTTTATGGGGTCAACTCACGAGCCTTGAATGGGTTGGAGAAGGGTTTGCTTCTCTCCTCACTGACCGGATTCTTCATCTTACAGGTGAACTCTCCGACACCTGAACTGTCGTTCTGCAAGAAAAACACTACAGTTATCAAAGTGTGAAAAACTGGATTTGTTAAACTGCAAAACCATTATCCACCAAAGATTTTGGCTGATTTTTCGGTCTGTTATATATGACGTATGAGATAATTAATACCTTTACAGTGTATGTTTTGTCTGTGAGACCTGGCACTTCCTTGTTGTCAGCCATCCATATGTATTGTACTGGTTCCGCTCTGGTCGTGTTTCCCTCACAGGTCAGGGTACATGTGGTTGACCCCTCAGGGCAGGAGGATGGAGCAATGGTTGGTATAGGAACTGGAGCTGGAGTTGGAGAAAGATGAGATCCAATCAGGCTCTGTGTCTTTTAATCTAAAACTATTCCACAGTAGAAAGGTGCTGATTACCGAGTACAAAGAGGAGAATCTCGTGGTCAATTACGCTTTTGTCTATCTCTGTCGTGTACACCTCAGTGAAATCATAAGTCAGGTTTGTGATCGTCAGTTCTCCAGTCTGGATGTTCAAGTTGCTCCGACCTGCAAACAAAAATAGTTGAGAATTTTATCTTTCACCTCACAAATAAAATAAAATTGAAAGAAAAAGAACGCCACGGATCCACTTACCTTTAAATATATTATAGTACGTGAGATCTGGTGGGTCAAAGTCAACAGCCAGATCCTTCCCAACTTTCCATTCGAGGTTTTTGGTTGCATTAGTCACAGAGCCCTGTTTTGGTTTGAGCGTTACCTCGCCTCCCACCTTTTTATAGATTGTTACAGTTGTAGGAGCTAAAATATAAAAACAGCAGCAGGGTGAATTTATGTCAGTAATTTTATCTTAAAACGAGGAAAACATTCAATTCTTCTTTAGAGTAATTCAGCCCAAAATGGTCTCTTAATTTATGTAAAAGCATTTTACTTACAAAATGTTCTAGGATTAGCATAGACAGATTTTTTTTAAGCTATCCGAGTTTCACATGGAGCGACATAGAGAAGTTTTCTCCACCTTCAGCTCATTTGGGTTTTGAAAATATTGTTCCCACCGTCTATGGTGACACAGGTTTGTTGTGCAAATCTCAAGGACCAATGAAATTTGAAGATCCATAGCTGATGACTCAGAATAGTAGGCATCTACTTTCCCTACTCTGCTGCTTGAACCTAAAATACAATTTTCTTAGAAAAAACAAAAAAAAAAAAACAACAACAACACAGGATTTCTAACAGTATAAGATTTATTACCAAACTGCTATTTTTGGTGCTACCCTTATCTCCAAACACCTCAATTTGTCTAATTTATAAGCAAAGAAATATTTCTGTTGCCTTCTTTTAGACAGTTAACTGGTCCTACTCAGCAACAAGTGTGGGAGGGGCGGTGTGCTACTTTGTTTCACACAGCTAGATAAAACATATTGCTACACTACTATTATCTCATTATTTATGGGTTTTTGTGTCATAAAATGTGTGTTCGGTAAAATTGTCTTAATATGATTATAACTGAAATCACAGGGGATTTTTGTGAGAATAACAGACACACAGTATAATATGTACTAAGAGGAACACTTCGTTAGGGTGTAAACACATTTTTCTTACCTGCCCCTGTTTGTATTCACCTTGTCAGCCATGTTTGTGTTTAAAACGTGAAAGTTAGTTGTCACTAAAGGTGAAGATTTTCCAGACTTTCCCAGTTTTCTCCCTCCTGGATCAGGATTTTTGTCCTTTACTGTTATGTGAAAGGTTTCCCCTGATACCTTAAATTTGAGGAAATTATACAGTATTTTGTATGATCTTCAGCATCATGCTTTTCTGACCTTATTTCTCATGTGACATAGTACTTTTCATTAGCCATGCAGCTTTTTGAAATGACCTTAAAAGCCTTTATAGAGGAAACTGACCCTTTTCCACCGCAGAAATTCCAATTTTGCATTTTCCACTGAAATTCTACTTCCTCTACTGTACTGCATCACAGTTTTACGTGTTCTTCATGTGTTTTACGACTTTTATTGCACTGTAGACTTAATATTCCCTTTCAAAACGAACAACATCGATTCATATGGAAAAAATACATGGAAAAGCCTGTAAGCCTCAGCCTTCAAGCAGCAACATAGCTGGGTGGGGCCACGCAGTTTTAAACTACGCGCACACTCACTAAAAAGACCCAGACTAAAGTTTATTAGGCCACATTTTGATTCCGGAGGAGGTTCTGGACTCACCTGAGGACACAGAGGCCGCCGCCAGAACAACAACAAGCCATCCGGGGCCCGAAAGCGTTTTGATAGGAGACGAAAGGATCATGGCGTTGGTCTGAGAAGGTTATGGACGAGGAAATGGCTTGTATCCGTCTGTGACCGAAAGTAACATCTCCAGCAACGTTAAACTAACATTGAAAGCATTTTAACACCCTGAATTAAACAACGTAAAGCACGGTTTCAGTCAGAGGCGCTATGTGAACGGCAGTTTCGAAAAGCCATCCGTAAAGTGAAAGTGTAGGAAGTGGGCTAGGATACAGGCTCCAAGACTCCGCCTCCGAGACATATTTAAAAATATATTTATCAAACTGACTCTTATTGTTTCGTATAATGACAACTGACGTTCATAGTGTCGCCTCTAACATGTTTTATTAAAGTTGAACCAGGTTTGTGGAATTTAAAGTTTATTCAAAGTCTGAAGTGGAAATTTTCCGTCCCCCAGTGTTCAGAGTTTGGTACTGCAGCAAGTTCTGACTAAAATACTGTGCAATGGAGCAGGTTTGCAGTAACTTTGTACGACTAAAAAAATAAATAACCAAAAGTGTCGCGCTTAAATACATAAAAAAGCAACACATTATTTTAGTAATTTACAAAATTTTACTAAATGTGGAGCTGATTTATTAACATGTCTGATCCTTGCACACTAAATCCAAAATAAATTTGTAAGATTTGATGTAACTTCCAGTGTAAGTAATTCCTTTCATTAAGCATTTCTAATTTATATTAGCTAATTGTATTTTCAGTAAAATATGTACACTTTAAATAATTACTTTTTATTAACTGACTGCATTTTCTGCAATTTTATTTACATGATAAAATATACAATAATGTAACAAACAAATCACTTATTGGATGTTGACACTTTTGGTTATCAATACATCATCACAAATACAAAAATAATGAAATAAATAAGGAAACCACTGTTGCAATGACTACTTTTGATCCTTATTGTGGAGCAACAAACATGACGCAATTATATAAATCCTGCAACAACAAAAAAAAACAAAAATAAAACTGACTTCAACATCTAAGGAGTTTGGATAATAATTTATTGCTAGATTAAATTATTTGATTGTTTAATAAATAAAATAAAAATACAAAGTTTTATAATTATGTTTATTTCATGCATTTGTTTCAAATGTACCTCAATAATCAAAATTATAACATTTCATTAACAGATTATTAATTTCTTGGGTGATGCTGCTGTTGGTTCTTGATGAAGCACAGCAAATATAAAATAAAGTATATCTAGTTAACAAGAATTTACAATTTGTTAATCCACAGTACTCAGCCACGCCCGTAACTCCTCCTAACCTCCAGCAGACTGACTACTGACCAGCTCTCCATCTCACGGGTACGAAAAGTCTCTAATTCCTGGGTATTACCGCAAATAAGAATGTAGAGAACTTTTGTTTAAGCTGGGAGCGAGAAAGATTCGTCTAAGCTCTACCTACCTTCATCCAGACGTTATGACCCGCTTCAGTCCATGATTCAGACATCGGAGTAGCCCTGCCGGTGTCCAAGCTCATAAACCACGTCTGGGTTGGCTGTGTCCACGTCTCGAACCCCTCTCCATACAGGATAACTCTCACTTGCTGTCTGGAGCAAGGAGTTAGACAGGGCTCGTCTTCCATCTTCTATCTGACTTTGCCCTACTGGGCCATGGTCATCATTTCTTTGTGGGATTGCTGCCATCTCTTGGACGTACGACTGCGCGTCGTCCTTCTCGTTCTCCATGTTGTCTTTGTCCTCGAGTTGCCTGACCCTGACCCTGCTCTAAGGGCCTCTCTAGGGCCCTTAGAGTAGGGATGGGTTCAAGCTACTTTGGCTACTAGCTGCACTGTTTGGACGTGGTCAATAAGTCCCAGGGTCATTATTTATCTGAACTAAAGAACGTACGAAGCCACTCTGATTTACTAGGACCATTAACATTGATTTCACATTAATCAGAAGAATTAAATTTAGTTGACGCAAATAATTTAACTGTCCACAGCATCAATTAGATTTTAGCGTTTTATTAGCAAGCTTTAGCAAGGGAAGAAGACATACAGCTTATCAATAAAAATTTAAGAAATTAATACTTTTAAGAATTTTTAGAAATTACTCCTACTTCTAACCCTACACTGTGTCTTAATCTAAATAGAGGCTTTGGGGGAGGCAGTATTACTCAAACCCAGATGCAGAGACGATCTTGGCAGCAGAGAACTTTAACGTCCATGGATGGAGTCCTGTCTTTGTCTTGGCAGAATCCTCTTAGAATAGATCCAAAATTGAACTGGTGAGAATCCTCAACGAACTCAGTTCTTAATCCATAAAAGATCTTTGTCTATTCCCCATGTCCACTTCAGCATCGTTGAAATCCTTTGGGTTGAGTGCAGGGCCGCAGTCGAATCAGAATCCCGAGTTGTGGGTAAACGGATCTTGTTCCTTTCTTGTGCAGCGAGCAGTCGTCCCGGGGTATCACCACGCAGCCCTCTGTTGATTCTGCATCTCCATGTGTGCTTGACTCGAACGCTGCGGAACCAAGAACCTCGAACCTCGAACCTTCTGTCTGGTGTCTTTTTATCTTCTTGGTAACCGCCCAACTCTTTCATTTCTGCTTTTTCCGTCTCGTACGTGTCAACGACCCATGGCCCACACAACTTTCCTCACGTCAACTGTTCCTTGGTTAACCTCAATCTGCAGATGAACTCTTTTCTTCTGAGTTGTACTCTCGGTTCTCTGTCTGATTATGATTTTTTTTTATAATTAAATAGAAAAAAGTAGAATTAAAGCAACGTTTGCAGGACACAATAACAACACACACAACCAGATTAATTTCATTACCGTCTGACTCTACTGTTGGGTCTTGATGTCGCCTGTGTAATTAGTTTTAAAGATAACTTTATTTATTTTTATTATTAAACTAAAATCTCCAGCATGGGGAAGTGGGATGAGCTCGACTTTTCTCGACAAATTTTTATTTTTTTATTACTTATAGAAATACCAACAGCTATAAATATTGCATATTTTTTATTGTCTAAACGATTATATACATAAAAAAAAAAACATTTCTGTATTGGTTAAATAAATTAAAGTGTGCTTTAAATCTTGAATTTACAATGTCATTAATATTTATTAGCCCAGAATTTATCCAGTTGGAAAAAAAAAAAAAAAAAAAACCCACAATAAAACGCATCTTAAAACAGGTTGAAGCAGAGCGTTGGTTAAAATGCAATATGAAATCTTATACCGTGTTTTTGCGTTTTACGTTCTGACACATGTCTGTAATCAAATCATTTATTTCCAAAGCTTGATTCATTCAGATCTTCCAGCTGCAGCCACAGGCCTCCCTCGGCACGCAGGACGAGTTGGGGGAGACGGCGCACCTTCCCAGAGCCGCTCCCAGCTTCAGGGTTAACGCCCGGGGTTAAACGAAACCTCAGCAGGGTCAGCGCTACGACCACCCGCAGCTCAGCCATGGCGAATTTCTGTCCGATGCAGTTCCTGTGAGCAGACACGGATTAAATTCACCACTGATACACTCTGATACATATAGACTCTTATTTTCTTAAGGAGGAAACTGAACCTGGGACCGGAGGAGAACGGGATGAAGCCATGAGAGGAGCGACTCTGTGTGTTGGTCGGTTCAAAGCGAAGAGGATCAAACTCCTTTAAAGCACGTTAAAATGTGTCAAATTTAAACAAATGTAAAACTATTTTGAGGGGATATTTATTAAAACTTTCTTACATGTGGGTTTGTCCAGACTTCGGGGTTGTGGTGCGTCCCGTAAAGACTGACCAAACAGATTACACCTTAGGGAAAAAAACAGATTTCACTTCCCAGTTAGGACTGGCACAAGACAAAGGTATCACAAAGAGGATGCTTGTGATACAGCCTAAAGTAAAATAAAGTAAGTAAAAGTAAAGTAAAATCCTGTATCCATCATAAAAACTCCCAGAGGGCCGAGCTTCTCACCCTGTGGTACGGCGAGGTCTCCTGGCAACGCCACATCCTGGGTGTACTTCCTGGTTACAGCCTGGACAGGCGAATGCAGCCTGAGGCTCTCTTTGATGCACATGGTAGTGAAAGGAAGGTTGGACAGGTCCTCCCTTTGAATTAAAAGAGTGTGTCAGTGCAACAAACAATTACAGCCTCGGAAAAGTATTTTTACCTTTTGACATTTTTCACATTTTGTCACTTTACACTCATGAATTTCAGGGTATTCTTTTTGTTTACTGCAAATCTTCGGGTTTGCACATCTAGTGATTGAAATAGCGCAGACAGTCAGGTTGGCCATAAGGCAAGTCAATTTTCAAGTTTGAACTTTGACTAGGCCACTCGACTGCATAAATATGTTTTTGTATCACCACATTGTTCTGCTGGAATGTGACTCTTGGGTCCAGTTATCAGACAAAACGTAAAAATACATTATTTTACTTTTTTACAGCAGAGTGACTGAGTGTGTGTGTGTGTGTGTGCGTGCGTCTTCTAACCACTCTATTTCATGCCCATCTCGTCCCTGCATCAGCTCCATCACTTCCTGTCTGCATTTCTCCTGATAGTGGGGATGACGAGCTAAATTGTACAGCGTCCAACATATTGCGCTTGCTGTCGTATCATGTCCTGGGAGAAAAGTGAGACTGATTTTTGTTTTTATTTATCACAGGTCATATCTTCATTGCATGTTTTCAAATATCATGCAGACTTATGCTCCAACTGGCTGCAAGGTATTTGTTTTTTCTGCTTCTGTTTTCAGCATTGTCTGTTTCTCAGCATTTAAGCATAATTTGATCCAAAAATACGTTTAAAATAAGATCAGAGGTAAACGTAGAGATACAAGTGGTAGAAGAATTATCATCTCTATGGATAAGATGCTTTAAATGTATGAGTTTAGTCTGTTACGAGCTGAATAGTTGCAGTTCACATTTGCGGCTACAGAGGGCGGTATTTAGCCAAAACACCTGCTCACCTGCAAACATGAAAGTGTTGGCTTCCGCCTGAATTTCTTCATCTGTGAGTCCTTGTCCGTCTTCATCCTGTGTTAATTGAAATTATTTTCATTTTTAGGAGTTTAAATTGTCATATTTCATTTTATAGTCCGTTCTGTGTTCACTTTTGACAGCAGAATAAGGTCCACAAAATCTTTCTTTTTCTGTTGCGCTGTAGTCATGCTGGTTAGTGTCTCTGTCTCCCTCTGCTGGTCAATGAGCGCACGGCGCATCTGCACAACATCCCTAGTGAACCTGCAAGTTGAGCATACAGTTAGAAAATACACTGAAAATAAATAAATAAATAAGTAGATTCGTAAAGCTTTGTGGAAATATACTGTGACGGAATTGTGTAAATAACACCTCCAGCTTTTATGATCTGATGGAAAAGTACAATGAAGCGGTCATCTGGTTTAATTTTCATAGTTTCCTCCTACCTACTAGATGTTAAACTCGGCTGCATGAGTGACACGCTACCTGTGTACCACACTTAATGCTTGCTTGAATCTCTTTCCTTGCTCAGTTTTCCAGTAGATCCAATCCCATTGGTGCAAAATGCGAAAGCGGCGATCTATCAGCAGGTCGCTGAGCTCCATGATGGCGGACACATATTGACTGGTGGACCTAAAGACAAATATTTTTTTTCTTTTAAGGCAGAAATCCAGAACAGCGACAAGAAATTTTGGGTGAAATAGTGAAGTCCTCACTCTTGACAGTTGCTCTGGTAGCTGAAGGCGCACTTTAATAAGCTGTCCAGTGTCATCAGAGTGACATGGTCAAACATCTCTATGTTGGTTGTTCCTCCTGCCACCAGGCGGTGCCATTTATTCTGGACATTAAATGAGAGAACATGGAAAAGGTGCTCTGAGTGCATTGTTCTTTCAACAAAAGTCATTTTTAACTTGTATACTCCAGGTAGTGATTAATTGATTACTAATATTAGTTGATGATTAATCCGATTAATTCGATCAGTCGTTCCTCCCGTAATATAAAGTTTCGTCCATAACAATTGCTTGCAAATGGATAATTACACAGTTTTGATGATGGTTTTTGGGACTCATTTCTATTTTTTATTCTGAGGAGTCGCCAACAGTGACAAAGATCCAAACAGTGAAGTTTTCCCAAACAGCAAATACTTGTTTCTGAGTGTGTGCCTTACGTGCATGGTGTTAGTCGAAGAGTTAAACGTCACGATGTAGTTTTTAAGGATGTCAAAATGAAAAGCCGGAGTCAGCAGTCGCCTCTTGCGAGACCACTCCTCTCCGTTGCTTATCAACAAACTGCGACCTGTAAAAAATAAACCAGGTCAATTTATATGCTGCAATTAAGAGATTTGGGAAAGAAAACACCACTTCATATTTATACACTATAAATCGAAAAATAAAAGATGAGTGAATATAATCGACTTTAATCAATTAAGTTACGGCAAAAAGGTAGACTCTAAAGCTTCATCTATGCAGTTCATTAAGAATGAGCTACTTGTAGAGCAGAACAGCTTTTAGCTTTTTTCCTTGGCTTTTACATTTGAATATATAAAACTGCACAATGAGTGTATGCTGTATGATCATTGACATGACCACACTATTCCACATGAGGGCGCAGTCTCGCAAATGCTTTGTTTGATTTACTGTAAATAAATAAATGAATGACTAAATAAATAAATAAATAAATGAACAAATTGATCAAATTATCAATGCTCCTTACATCTGTTTAAGTTTCAGTGGACAATTTCAATCATTTCTTCAGTATGGAGATCTAATTGGGTTTCACAGTGTACTCAGTTTTCTTCTTGTGTTAACACAACATGTCTGACTCACCCAGCCACGGACGCAGATGCCCGTAGACAAACTCATCCTTCATCGTGATGTTGGCTTCAAGGTGGACAGTAGATGGAACGAAAAATATCAGTGTGAGCTTTGGATATTGTGAAATAATCTCTTGTGATTTGCGTAGTTTTTGATCGTACCGGGCGCCATCAGCAGCGGCTTCACATAGTCAGGATGAAAGACTCTGACCATGTGATAGAAAGGCCCAAAGAACCAGGAGCAGGAGTGCTTGTAGGTCTGCACCAATTCATCCACCTGTTGGAGACCTTCCTCTGTGCTCTGCATCTGAGACATCAATATATTTATTGAATTTGTTTTTTTTTTAAGTAATACTGTATGTTTGAGGGTGGATTTTTAACCTTACCTGACCGAGGTGACCAATCAGCCATGAATGCGTCGGCGGCTTGTTGAAGCAGGACAACCTGTGAGTGTACCAGGCATGACGAACCAGCAGCCTCAACGTCCAAACTCCAACCACAGCCAGCAGCGCGGTCCCCATCAGCTGCAGGAGGAAACTGATCCCGGACCAGCTGAAAAGCTGTAACAGGAGCTTGTGAAGGACAGCCATGCTGGGGTACAGGAGCAGACAAAAAAAAAATACAAAAAAAACCCAAACTAAAACAACAAAACTGGTGCTCAGATGTTCTGATCTGACGGAGGCAGCTGACAGCCTGTTGATTTAGAAACATGCAGGAACTAAACTTCTTCCGCACACCGTTGTGCATATTTCATAACAATTGCTGACATTGTTATGGCCTCACTTCCTTTTGTCTGTTAAATGCGGTCACTTTCAACATGTTCACTGCATGAGATTTCATGTTGATGTGAACTTCATTGCAAAACCAAACGTTAGTCGATGGGCCAACAAAAGGAGGTGCAAAACTGGGAAAAGGAGGGAAAATTACACTTAATATTCATTTTTAAAAAATAATTTAAGAGGTATGGGGTTACACGGTAAAGAAGCCTACAGTTCATGAACGAGACACAGCAAAAAGGCGGAAAGTACTTTAGTCAGATGACTAATTCAACCAATTTGACCTAAATTCAAAATGCTCTCTGTGGTTGGAAAATATCACAGAATGGGGTCACATGGTGGTGACACCATTATGCTGTGGGGATTCTTTTCAACAGTAGGAACACAGAAGCTGTTTGGCGTTAATAAAAAAGTTGAATTAAGCTGAATACAGGGCAAGAAAATCAGCTAGAGGTTGCCGAAGATCTGAATGTGGTTGTAGTTCTTGTAAATATGAAACTTCTTCTTCGGTTTCAGGCTAAAACTCACAACCACAACGTACTGGTTGCAGACTTGTTAAGCTACTGTTTGAATGATAGTTGTCTAAAAATAAATAAAGAGGCAGAAACTGCCAAAGCATTGTTGGTCATCTGATACTTTTTTAGGCATACCTTGCTGTGTTGAACCGTGTTTTACATTTTAGAATTACTTTAAGTCTTTGTGGAGTCCTTAACTCTACTGACCTCACCTGGTCCACAAACATCTCCCACCAGGTGGAGAAGGCAGCAAATACTTTACTTAAAATCCGGAAGCTACATCAGGCTTGTCTCCTGCCTATAAATATTAAAACTTAGAGGTTTAAAATTTTTTAGATTCAGTCCTACGTTCATAGAGATTTAAATAAGTTATTTTTTAACAGTTTGAATATCTGAATTATCCGATTCTCAGCCGAAGTGTTATTTTTACGAGGCTCCTGAAGGCTGCATTGATTGCCGCCTGTTAGTGATGGGCAAATGGAGCCTCATGAAGCAATGAAGCTTTCCAACCCTTTGCTTTGCAAAAAGGTTCATTACGTGATGCTTCATTCGTCGCTCACTAGTGACATCTGCTGGTGAAACTCTAACAGCCTTGTCACTCAGTTGAATCATACTTCCAAAAACTACTAAATGCAATATTGTCACAAAGTTTTCATCAAACTCATGTTTAGTAACAGGAGAATCAATAACACCATATTTAATTGTCATATCAATCAATCAATCAATCAATCAATCAATCAATCAATCAATCAATCAATCAATCAATCAATCAATCAATCAATCAATCAATCAAATTTTATTTGTATAGCACATTTCAGCAGCAAGGCATTTCAAAGTGCTTTACATAATAAAAAAACAGCATGTGACATTGAATAAACAGTAAGAAAAAGAAAGAGATTTAGAAAAAAAGATTAAAATAGATAAAAATATTAAAACCCACGCCCCTTATAGGACTTCAGTTAAACGTTGTTTAACTGGGTTAAACGACATTTTAATTATTTTTTAATTATTAAAATTATTTGCAGCCAATCTAATCCTGGTATATGTTGAAGGTCAGTGGTTGTGTTGGGTTTTCTTTTATGTCATAGACGGATTTGATAATAAAGACATTTGATGTTTTAGTGTCTTGGGAGTGCAGTGGCTGTTGGTGCATTCACTTTTTCTTGGATTTCTAGTTGGCTCTCATCACTAATGTTTGGCTACATGTTGAATTTTAGTTCTGCAACAGGATTAAATCTGTTTCTGCTGTGCAAGACTGATATAACTTTACTAATCAGACTACAAATAATAGTGGAATTTTGCAGAAGGTGAGAAATTGTGGAGGGGTTAATGTTATCTAAGAGTAATTTTATTGTGAGGATAATCTCAAAGTATTCCCAGATGTCAGAGATTTTACTCTTGCTGGCTCCATTTAAGACAATTAATCAAGTTTATTTGTGTAGCACATTTCAGCAACAATGCAGTTCAAAGAGATTTACATCATAAAATCACAAAAATATAGTTATAAAAATACAACATAATCTACAATTGAGAAAACCAGTAACAAACATTACATTTTGATGAGTGCCATCATCAATACACATCAAATATGTTGGTCAATGTTCATTTTATTCAGTGGCGCAACTACACATTATTCAGGTGGATGCGAAAACATAAACCCTGATACCTGTTAGCCAATTAGCCCAGTCTATTGTCCCAGCACTCCCAGTATTCAGTCACATCTCTCTTATTCCTTGCTGGTTCCTCCTGTTATGTCCATGTTGTCTTTAGTTCCTGGATCCCAATGGTTTTTGTTCTGCTCTGGCTCCCTGCATTCCCACTGATTTTTTGGTAAGTTTTTTCCACTAAGCATTATTCATCTACAAGCTGCCTCTGTCTCGTTGCATCAAAACCTACATCATGACAGTCTTGTCTAGTTCTAGTAGTAACCGAATAAGCATTTACTTTTAGAAAGTAACATTTTAGTTCGAGGAAAGTAAAGTGTTACTTGTACAGTAGAAAGTAACCTCTAATTTCTAATAAAGTAACTTTTTAGTCCCAGAAAGTAGTCTCTTACTTCTCTAACTTCTCAAAACAATGTGCGACCGCAAGCAGGACAAACAGCGACAGCATTGCCGAGAGTGCCTGTTACCGTTACAGTTTGTCAATATTCAGCCTCCCTGTTTCCTTTGATGACTAATTTCTCTTTTTCAAACCCACTTAATTCTCCAGCTCTTTGGTTTTTCCCTCCAAATGTTCTTCA
>NW_015113244.1:268357-302367 GCF_001443285.1 Poecilia latipinna | reverse complement strand
CTAAACCAGAACCAGTAACAGCTAAACCAGAACCAGTAACATCTAAACCAGAACCAGTAACAGCTAAACCAGAACCAGTAACATCTAAACCAGAACCAGTAACATCAGAACCAGAACCAGTAACGTGCAGCAGACTCTGGTCTGGGAATCTCGGGTTTCATCGATTCTTCTCCAGACGATCTTCTGTCCTTCAGCTTCGTTGCTGGTTTGAAGCGGCGGATGAATCTTGGTTCTCATCGGTACCAGAAATGTTTGGTACCTTTTAGGAAGTAAAGTTCTGATTCTGAATGTTTGCTGAAACATCTTGGGTAAAGAACTAAAACACTCCAGGTATCCGTCGGTACCGGTTCTCGGTTCTGATCTTTATGCCAAATGAGGGACTGTGAGGATTTCGTCTTTACTTTTCATTGTGCAGCTCAGAACCGGAGGTGGAGTTGTTCCGGACCACGGTTAGCATACCGGGCCGGAACCGGGCCGTCTTCCTGCTGATGTACGAGGAGCTTCTGCAGCGGCGGCTGGGAAGCTACGAGCTGGTCACCAGCCTCCGGCCTCTGCAGCTGGTCAGCCGCCTCAGCCTGGACGTCACCATCGTGGACCAGGCGCCCATCGTGGACCTGGAGGTTCTGCCGCTCCGCGGCGAAAAGATCACAGGTTTGAGTTCTACAGTAAATCACATCAGGAGGCGGGATGGGAACAGAAGCTCAAAGTGCAGCTCACGCCAAAGAGCAAACCGGATTCCCCTCAGTCAACAACCCTGAGTCTGGCTCCAGTCCAACCATCCCAGGGTTCTGGTTCTGATCCAGTTAATCTATGACACACTTCCTGTCTCTGTGGTCCAGCCAAATCCGAGGTTCCCATCACGACTGCAGTCACCAATGAAAACAACGTCTGGAAGGTCACCTTCAGCCCCAACATCGTCCAGCAGGCCAAGATCTCCACCAGCGGCGTCCTGGGAGACTTCGTGATCCGGTACGACGTCCAACGGGACACGGGGATCGGAGACATCCAGGTGAGACGTCCTGCGTGTCTCTCACGGTCCTCCAGCCTCACGTTGTGCTTCATGTCAATGTTCGGATTTATTCTGATTCCAGGTTTTGAACGGACACTTCGTCCACTACTTTGCTCCCAAAGATCTGCCGGTCGTTCCCAAGAACGTCGTGTTTGTGATCGACAGCAGCGCCTCCATGCTGGGGAAGAAGATGAGGCAGGTAAAGCAGTGCTCTGATTGGATGACGGTTTGTGCTGTCCACCTGGACACCTCCGCTGTGTTTGGTCTGAACTACTGAAAGCTTCGGTCCAAATCCAGCCACCTTCAAACATAACAGCTTAAACATCATCAGTCAAGCCAAAGCCGTTTTTATCTCCTTATTTACATCAATCAGTCCCTCGAGTTTGTTACAAAATCAACAGATCACTAAAATCACTAAAATCACTAAAAAAGTTTGGTTTGAGCCATGCTGACTCCAACCTGCAGGTGGCAGTGTTTTTCACTTCTACCACTGACCAATCTGGCAAGTAACAAAATGTCACATTTGTCATCATATCTAAATTAGCTCCACGAGATTAACAATAAAATGTTTAAAAATCATAAACTTATGAACATCAGTGTGAAAAGATGTTCGATATTATTTAATTTTAGGAAGCTGAATTAGCTATTTATTGATATTTTACCAGTGTGTTAATGGGATTTACTGATATATTCTGGTAGAACCGGCCATAATGATTTCCAGCAGCAGATCTCAGGAGATGCAGCAGGACCTGCGCAGGCCGACAGCTTCCTCCAGAAACTCTAGAAAGTTTTCAGACATTTAAAGCCCAGAACATGAAAACTGGATTAAAGGTTGAAGACATGAACATCGACAGAAACATTCAGTATTTAGCATCAAACTTTAGTAGAGTTCCAGTTTCATACTAACTATTCAGATCTGCTTCCTGCTTTCAGTTCTGCACAAACTCTCAGGAAATCCACTCATACTGGGATTTCAGCAGATATGAAATCATCCTCAGCGCTTTTTCCATTTGAGTCGGAGGAACTCTGACGACAGGCTGCGCCGCCTCCTCCCTGACTGGAGCATCGATCTGAGGAACGCAGCGCCGTAACCCTCCGGCTCCGGCCAGAGCGGCTCACAAACTACAGAAACAGACTAAAGCCAAGCAAAGTGGAAAAGTACAGCAGAAGGTCACCGTCTCCGTGGCGACGGAGTTTTGTGGACAACAACACCCTCGACCCCTCGACCCCTGACCCCGTGATCCGCCCCCAGCCCGGCCCGGATCAGAACAAGCGTGTTTTGATGCTTCACAATGGACGTCTTCAGCTGGGGTCAGTTTGTCATTTTAGGACCCCAACCCCAAATTAAATCGCCCGCCCACAGAGGAGAGAGAGGACTGCCGAGGTTTTAATGGACTTCCTGAAAGCTTTTTAACCAGACGGCCATGTTTATGACTGCAGCTGCTCTCTCACATGCTCAATGAGATGTCCTAGTCAAAGGAAGGGCCATAAAGCCTGTAAACACTGGTGGGAATATTTTACCGTCTCATGATTTGATTCTGTCTGCTCTGGAAATCAGAACGACAAACAGAGACATCGAAGAGGTCTTAGACGATGAGGGATGGTTTAAAACTTCTGCACAGACTAACCTGTAGTTTCCTGTGATTTTTACAGACCAAAGATGCTCTGTTCACCATCCTGAGGGACCTGAGACCTGCTGACCACTTCAACTTCATCAGCTTCTCCAACAGGGTCAAGGTTTGGCAGCCGGACGGTTTGGTGCTGGCGACGCCGCTGAACATCCGAGACGCCAAGAAGTTCATCTACACGCTGATTCCCAACGGCGGTGAGACACAGCGGCCTCTTCCCTGACCCTCAGCGCCGAGCTCAGCTGTTTGGAGGCTGAGTGCATCTCATGTCTTAATGTTTGTTAAATCCAGCAGCAGCCACTAATTAAAGGTTTTTCCATCAAGCCTTGACTTTAGTTTGTTCTCTTCAGGCACAAACATTGACGGAGCCATCCAGACCGGATCTGCTCTGCTTCGGGATTACCTGTCGGACCCCGACACCGGACCCAACAGCGTCTCCCTCATCATCTTTCTGACGGACGGCCGGCCTACGATCGGAGAGACTCAGTCCGCCTCCATCTTGGGAAACACTCGCTCTGCCGTGCAGGAAAAGTTCTGCATCTTCACCATCGGGATTGGGAACGATGTGGACTACCGGCTGCTGGAGCTCATGGCTCTGGAGAACTGCGGGATGACGAGACGCATCAGCGAGGAAGCCGACGCTAGCGCTATGCTCAAAGGGTAACGCTTTACGGCTTTCCTCCGAACAGAAAGTTTCAGCTGCTGTTTCAGACGGAGGTTCCAGCCTGAATGGATCCAAACCCACTGCTATGCAGATGACACCCAGCTTTACCTTCCTACTCGTTTCCAAAACCTTCTCAACAAAATGTTCCCTTTCCAAACCTGGGAGTTTTTCCTTACCCATCAGTAACTCCTTCCTGCTTCCTGTAAGATTCTGTCCTGATGAACTTCATTACTTCTGTTTCCACTCTGTGTTTTGAAGTAACTGAAATAGTGGCAACTGGCTACTGTTTAGAGAACAGGGTGAGTGTAGAACTGGTCTGCAGCAGTCTGATGCTGGTTCTGAACTGGTCCAGTATCTGGTCTGAACTGGGAGCAGAACGACTCTGGGTTAGTGTGACGGGGTCAACAATAGTGGAGCCATTCAGCGTCGGGTCAGTTTGGACGCTTCACTGGTCAGATTCGGTCATGATGGGTTGTCATGGCAACAGGAAAAACTCTGTAAAGTCAGGCTTTGACCCAGAATGATTTTAATAAAGCTGCAGAAGTTACTGCTATAGAAGCTGGTTGTTGCTTCCAAGCATGGGAATGGAAAGTTTAGTGGAAGGAGTATACAGAATCTGGCTCTCATTGTCATCTTTCTCTTTAGTTGGTCATCATGTTGATCTCTGAAGAGAAACTAACTGGTTAGATAAATGGACAGGAAGCTGAAAGGTTGGGATGTGAATCAGCAAATATGTGAATTTAGTCAGTTTTTCTCAAATATCAGAATTAAAGTCTTTTCTCGCATGCAGGGACATTAAATTGATGTAGTTTCCAGACATTGTGATCCTTGTGCATGCTGTGTTTTTACGAGCTGCCCGGCCGTCTCTCACCGGCGCAGGCTGACAGCAGACCTGTAATCAGCTGCAGCAGCAGGCCGTCCTCTGATCAGCTGCTCTCTGTCCTGCTCTCAGACAGGCGTTGGTTCAGTCGCTCAGGAATGTGTGTGTGTTGTGCAGACTGCGTCTTCAGTGTGTGTGTGGGGTTAACGAATAGGCTGATAACAGAGCCGCTGCGGCTTGAACAAACAGCTGCAGGTTTGCTGAGCTGACAGGACGCGCTCCTCCACGTTCACATTCATGCTCTCATTGTGAGCGGCTTAAAGAGCCGGCAGGTTTCAATCCGGATGGACATGATCCACTGATGATGGAAGCTGCAACCACACAAACATCCAGCCTAGACTAAAATAACCGCTTTGCTGCTGGTCCTTTAAAACGTCCAACCAAACCTGGCTGGAGGCGTCCAGCCTCTGAAATATGAAGGCTTTTATGAGACCATCAGCTGCCGAGTATAAAGGCTTTAATATGAGGCTTTAAAGACTTCAGGGTTTATGTTCAATGGTTGCATGTCTGAATAGTGATGGGAAAACAGGCCCAACCAGGCTGTTCATGTTTAGAGTGATTCTGATTGGCTGAGCAGCTCGTCATGATGCCTCCTTCTCTGGAACGTGGCAGCCCAGACCGGCCGGGTTCCCCTCATGATGATCAAACATCTAACAGGTTCAGCTGTAGACAGTGTGACATGGAGACACAGCAGGAGGAACTCAACACTCAGATTTCACTCACCAACATTTAGATTTCAGGATTTTAGATCTTTGGTCGTGAGTTCAGAGTAAACAAACATGGCCGACGAGGTAGAGGCACCGTGGATTGTTTGTGGTCTTTATTTAGCAGAGAAAAAAATTACACTATTAAATGTTTGCCAGATTTTCTGCTGTTGGTTTTTTAAACCCCCTCCATGTTTCTGTCACATCATTTTACCACATCTGACCAAAGGGAGGCGCTCTTCCCAGTCCTGGTTTCTGGATTTGAAACCTGGCAGATCAGAGCTGCTTCTGGACCTGGGGATCTGTTTTTGTTAGACCTCCAGCAGTAAACCATTAAAGTCCTTCTAGTCTCCCGAACGACTGAGAATGTTTGAACCCGGATGAAAACTGCTGACGCATCTTTGTTAAATTTTTGTTTCTTTAGCTCAGCAAGTTTCACGTTTTTACGTTTGTGCCGGTAGGACAAATGGCGCCTCAACGTCCAGTTAGCTAATGGTTGCTGTGGAGACCCTACTGGTTGCTATGGTGACTTCTAAGAGTGAACTTGGGGAGGTTTTAGGTCCTTCACCACCTCTGTTCCTCTCCAGGTTCTACAGTGAGATCGGAACGCCGCTTCTGTCCGACATCCGGATCAACTACACCCAGAACTCGGTCGGCTACGTCACCCAGAGCCTCTTCACCAACTTCTTCAACGGCTCGGAGATCGTGGTGGCCGGGAAGCTGACCGACCGCAGCGCCGAGTCGCTCCACGTCCAGGTCACCGCCAGCAACAACGACCGGCTCATCACCATGGAGACGGACGTGCCGCTGCGCCACCTGCAGGCGGAGACGGAGAAACACGTGAAGGAAGCCACTGCGGTGGTGGGGTCAGGGGTCACGCAGGGGTGGGGGAGCTCCCTGGGTTCAGTGGCTGCAGACTTTGTGCAGCGTGTTTGGGGTTTCCTCAGCGTGAAGGAGGGGCTGCGGGCGCGGCTACGCAGCCGCTCCAGCAGGGAGAGGGAGGAGCAAACCCAGCAGGCCACCAACCTGTCCCTCACCTTCCGCTTCCTCACCCCGCTCACCCACATGGTGCTGGACCAGCCCCACCCCCCGACCCAGGCCTCCGTGGCCCCGCCCACACCTGGTGCCGCCTCACCGGCCAATGAGCTGCCAGCTGCAGACGACGAGCCGCCACAGAAACCAGACAGGAACCTGGGCGGCCCGGTTTCCTCTCTGAGCAGCCGGACGGGTGAGGCTTCACACCAGACCCATCAGACGAGATTCTGCTGAGGAAAACATTGGAGAGCAATTCCCATCAGATCCAGGTTCACCCAGCAGGAAGCTGGTGGCGCATCCATCCATTCCTCTAGTTTGGTTCACTACAAACCAATAAATAATGTTAAATTATTCAGGATAAACTGTTAATCTACTGGAGATCAGGTTTATGCCTCACAACTGATTTCCTCTGATTTAAAGATCAAAGGTTTTCTAGGAGCTTATTTAACCTGCGGGGTTCCTCAGGGTTTCATGTTTGGCTCTTTGCTATTTTCTTTTTAAATACATTTAGCAGAAATTATTCAGGTTTGATTATTAGATCTGTTTTAAACCTGGACCAGACTGTTGTGCATTTGCTTCATTTGTAAAACTTTAACCAGATGGAGCATCAAGTATTAATGTTCATGTATGAATTACTATCTGCTAAATTTTTGACTAAACATTTTTAAAAATTCAAACATAAACCATTTAACAGATGAAAATCCTGCATTAGTCCTTTTTCATCCTAGATTATTGTTTCTAAATCATTATATCTTAAATTATTTGACACTTTTTGAATACATTTTTCTCTGCAGGAAAAGCTGAGAGCGAACCGCTCAGGAAATCCATCAGCATCTCCAAAACCTCAGGTGAGTCGTGACGTTTCTCACACTGTGAATTTCATCAGATTGAAGCGTCTCTGCCTCCAGGCCTGTCGTTCAGCCTGTTAGCTTTGATCAGCCTGCTTTCCTCTGAAAAGCTCTAATTGAGGCGCCAGCAGCAGCTCTGGGTTGTACTTAAGCAGCCGATCCTGGATGTTTGTGTTTTAGTAAAGAGAGGGGGCATCGGGGGCAGATACGGCCTAATGCCCCTGTCATTAGGGTCGCTCTGTAATCTCATTTAGCTGCTTCCAAAGAGCTGCAGCAACTTTTAAAACATCCCAAAGACAAAAACCAAAAACAATCCAGACAGCAGAAACAGCAGGCTACAATATGAACACTGACATTTCTAATGTAAAATAACTGAAAATTAATGAGATTAAAAACAACAGGGACCCTCGCCTGGTCACAGATTCATCCATACAGCATCTGAAATATTAGAAAGAAAATGCTGAAATACTTGCAGCCTAACAAGTTTTCTTTCAGACGGTCTTAACCAAAAACAAAATCTGAAATGAATGTAAATGTGTTCAGTGATCCCTCATTCCTGGTTGTGCTGCTCTCTCTCAGCGGACGGCGACCCTCACTTCGTGGTGGAGTTCCCTCTCAGTAAGCTAACTGTTTGCTTCAACATCAACGGAGAGCCTGGAGACGTCCTGCGTCTGGTTTCTGACCACCGGTATTCTGGTGAGCCTCAGGGCTGATCTCAGTCACTGACTCTTTCTCAGGTTTCCTCCAGCAGATCATCAGCCTGGCGGGCCACCAGGCTTCACCTCCGCCCCCACAGGGCCAGCAGCATCTGCTTCCAGCCACACAGTGACATTTTATAGCATCACAAAGTTATTATGTCACTTCAGCTGTTATAAAATGACATATAACAAATAAGATTTAAAAGAAATTTGACTTTGTAATATAAGGCTTTGAAACTGGGCCTCTGTCTCTTTAAGAAGCTCCTGTTCTTTCTGATGCTCCGCCCCCAGGAAGTCATCCAACATGGTTCCTCTATTAAACCTTTAGTGTTTTTACCAGTGTTGCTCTGAGCAGCAGCTCCTAATGAGCTCAGCAGCTGTTTGCTAGTTGCTTCTGGCTAGTCTGAAGGAGCTGAGTGGTGGAGGAGCTGAGAGGGGGCGGAGCTGTGCCTTGAAGGCGCGTCTAGGCTCACCCAGGCCTTGCAGCTGAATGGTTGCCATGGGGATTAAATGATTTATCAAACATAATAATCAGAGCAAAACTCCAAGCTTGTTTTACATGATGAAAAGCTAAAAAAGTATAAATCTATTTTTCATGACACCGCCCCTTTAAGCCGCAGCCTGAGATGACTGAGGCGTTCCCAACCTCAGCTGGGATTAGTTGACGGTTCTTTGACTTTTCCAGGTGTGACGGTGAACGGCCGGCTAGTCGGTGCTCCTGCGCCCCCTGGCAGCCATAAGAAGCAGCGGACGTACTTCAGCAGCGTCGCCGTGGTGATGGATCGCCCGCACCGGGCCTACATCGAAGTGACCCCCACCAAGGTCATCCTGGATGGGCGGGACCGCATCATCCTGCCCTGCCACGCCACCGCGGCTGTGGACAGCGACCGGCTGTCCGTCGCCGTGGTGGGCGGGGCCAATGTGACGGTGACAGTGGGAGGAAACATCAGCTTCGTCATCCTGCTGCACCGGTACAAAAACCCCAGCCCCTACCAGAGAGACCACCTGGGGTTCTACATCGGCAACAGCGCCGGGCTTTCACCGCGCTGCCACGGCCTGCTGGGTACGTCCCAACAAGCTGCCGCCTGATTGGCTGCTGCCGCAAACAGAGCAGCTACATTCAGACATGAAGAGGGGCTGAGGTCTAAACCGAGTTTCAGACGGTTGGAGGACAGAAGACGTGTCCAAACCTTTTACCCAAACTACTGACAGTTTATGTATTTCTGCATTACAGGAGAAATGCAGAAACATTTTATTTTGATGTTTGTTTTTAGTTTTACCTTCTTAACAATATATCATTGAAGATCCAAAACATAAGAAAGGTTTTGAACTGATACATTTTTATCATTCATGATTAGTGTTCAGGGGCCAAACAAAATCATTTGAAGGGCCACAAATGGCCCACTGGCCACACTTTGGACCCCCTGCCCTGAAGTGTCCCAACGGTTCCATCTAGTCTTCATAATTAAACTTAAAAAATGTAAACATGCAGAAGGGTCAAACCGTCAGATGTTATTGGATAGTGATTTTGAGGTTATTCTAATGCTATGCTAACATTAGCTGCAGTTTCCAGACACAACCTGCTGGATTTTCAACCGTCCTCATCGTTATCATTTGTTCATTTTCAGATGGTAAATATTGATACCTGAAATATGCAGAACTAAAAACAAGCTCAGACTTGGTTGGTTCATATCTTACCTGCAGTAAAACCTTTCTTTCAGATCAGGCTGACGGTCCAGACAGGATACACCCACAGTGGAGGCAGTGCGTCACCAATAATCTTCCTGAAAACAGAACATTTTAGATGTTCCTGGTCAGAATAAAATAAAAACATGAAACTTAATAAACTGTGCTGCTTTAAGGTGGTAGATCTTCACTTTGCTTTTAACCTTTGTGGGGCTACATGCTAGCTAGCCTAGCAACATCCTCCAGCACTAACTAATCTGGATTTATGCTAAACGAAAATGTCATCTATCTACTGCAGGTAAGATATGAACTGCTATAAACATTCAACAGAAGCAAGAATCCTGAAGAATAAGGAGAATTTCTGAATTACAAACTGAGGTCCATCTGACTTCCCTCTCCTGCTAACAGCTGATGCTAACGGCTGATGCTAACGGCTGATGCTAACGGCTCATTGCTGCTGCTATTTAAACTGAATCGTTTTAGTTTCAGTTGGATAAACTGCAGAAGCAGGAAGTGAACCTGACTGTTTCTTCCTGACTCCAGGTCAGTTCCTGCATGAGGAAGTGGGCGTGGCGCCGCTTCCTGCGCTTCCCGCGCCGGGAGATGCGGGAGACTTGAACCCGACCGCATTCCTGAAGGTGAAGGAGCGGTCGGTACCGGTGGTTCGGAAGAGCAGGCGGATCTACGGCGGGAAGCAGAGCGTGGACTGCTGGTTTGCCCGGAACAACGCAGAGAAGCTGATCGACGGCCGGTACGAGGATTACGTCACGGCTCACCTGTTCGACACCGGAAACAACAACGCATGAGCACTGTCATTATTATCATTATTAATTATTATCTGATTTAACTAAGCATCCAACTATAACTTAATGACGTCATGTTTGTACCTGTACGTTTTATTTTCTATTTCTAATGAAATGAAATGTTTTATGCTGTTTAATATTTTCCATGTTGAGGTGAATAAAACCTTTAAACTAGTTTTAGACTCATTTGTTAAATTTCTCTAACAGCTGTTTGCTACCTGGCCTCATTAACCTGCAGCTGCACCGCAGGCCCCGCCCACACAGGTGTGCTGCAGGCCCCGCCCTCACAGGTGTCGGTGGTAAGAACTGAACTCCAACAGCAGCTCTGGTCTCAGAATAATCATGTTTATTCAGGTTCAGAGCAGAGCGGGCCTTTGGGTCTGACCGGAACCAGCAGAACCTTTCATCCTTTATTTGGTTTATTAAAAATACATTCAAGTACAAATAAAACATGAAGCAATGAGGAATAAACAGAAATATGATTAAAGAATCGATCCCAGAATATAAGTATCTCAGTAAACAAATACAAATAAATGTGATAATTATATTACTGCACAGATTATTAAACATTCCTTTGGCTACATGTGGAGTTCAATTCATTCAAGACAAAAGTCGTTCTACCAAAATTATTAGAGAAATTATTTTTTAACCCAAATATTAGTTTTTATTTATGTAGAAAAACATCATAATTCTTCACAAAACATTTTGTATGATTTACCAACCAAACAGATTCTGATTCTGGAGCTGCAGAGGAATGATTCAGTGGAAAATCAGGTGGAAGGAAAAACTTCAGTGCACTGAGCAGCAGAGCAGATGGATTTGTTTCTGGACAGCTTGAGGTTCTGCTTCTGACCCAAACAGAACCACCTCAGTTTAACGCTTCACAACGAAGGCAGAAGGAATTCAAAATAATCTGATAATATAAACTGCTGGGAGCTCAGGTCAGAGGTCAGAGGTTAAACTCTGTTAATAATAATCAGATTGATCTCTGAGGATCAGCAGCGGCTCATTTCTAATAACTTTATTTTTTAATAAACTCATTTTCCTCCTGAAATGCAGAACCATTCTGATCCGGATTTACTGCAAGAGCAGAACCCGAGGTTCTGGTTCTGGAACAGTCACTGTTCTGATGATGTCACAGTTCTGATGATGTCACAGTTCTGATGATGTCACTGTTCTGATGACATCATCACTCTGATTCCTCTCAGAGTTTCTTCTACAAAAAGGCAGGAAACTGAAGGCCTAGTGATGAAGATGAGGCTGAGGATTTGACTGGACCGTTTCTACACCACCACCCAGCTGGGTCTCAGCGGCCCGCCTGAGTACTGAACATGGACCCGCTGCTCTTCATCCTCCTCCTCTTCCTCGCCGGAGTCGCTCTCAGCCAGCAGAACCTGAGGAAGGAGAGCCGACCAGTTATCCCAGTTCAGCATTCCCAGTCTGGATGTTCTGAATCTACGACTCCAAACCATCAAAGGAAGTGACATCACTCCTTATTAGAGTCCATCAGATTTATGAATGTAGAACAACATGCTGCTGTTTGTTATCATCATAAATCATTTAAACAAGAAAAGTTTCTCAACATCTTTGTATGAAATCTGTTTATCATTAAAGATCCAAAACATAAAAAGATTTTCAGTAAAACAGAAAAAAATCTTATTTTTGTGTAATCGGTTGTTTTCTGTTTTGTTGGCCTAATTTTATCCATTCTTAACTTTAGTCAGGGGCCAAACAAAATCATTTCTAGGGCCACAAATGGCCCCAGGCCACATTTTGGACACCCCTCTTCTAAACTGTATTTTTATCTCTACAAACGGTTTTAAATCTTTTATTGCTGCTTTTTTTCTATGTGATTTATAGTTTAAACAGCTGAAATATTCCTGCAGTTGAAAGCTGAACTCTGCTGTGAGCATCAGTGAAGAGCGCTCCTCTTCCTCCTCCTCTTCCTCCTCTGCTTTCCATCCCATCAGCCTGCAGACGCTCCATAAATGTCACTTTTATTCCCTGGATGAAGGCTCGACTCATGGCCGCCTGGCAGCGCGCCAGGGAAGGAAGGAACAAAGCCTCTAATCCCGTTACGCACAAAGGTCACGACCCCTGAGATGATGGAAACTGAAAACATGGCCTCTGTGTTCAGAAAACTGATTACAACAGAGAAATTTGAGGAGAATAAAAAAACGGGTCAGTTTATGAAACTGCTGCGTCTCAATTCCACATGACGATCAAACAAGAATCTTGAGATACAAAACCTTAAAATAGAAACAAAAACCAACGTTGGACCGGAGCGTCTACCAGAGAGTCTACTGGAGCGTCTAATGGAGCGTCTACCGGATCGTATACCGGATCGTCTACCGGATTGTCTACCGGAGCGTCTACCGGAGCGTGGACCGAATTGTCTACCGGAGCACGGGTCAGTGATGGACCGTTCCTCTGAGCTGCAGCAGACAGACAGGGGCCTCTCGGGGCCCTCAGGTTCTCCCACAGTCAGAACATCTCCAATCTTACAGACTCAGCAGTCGACTGGAGCTCTTAGGTTATCAAATCATTTGAAGAGTTGAGTTTATTTTTACCGGTTTATTGCATCATGTTGTAGATATTAACTTACACAATCTCTCATCTGGTCCTGGAGAAACAAACCAGGTTCTGATCCAGAACCCAATTTAGGTTAGAACTGTACCAGAACCTGGACTGAAAGCCAAGACAAATAGCGCCCCCTGGGGGACATGGGGCAATGTCTGTTCTTCTGAGTTCCCTCTCAATAAATGAGCAAAAACACCGTGTTGCGTTTAGTATCAAATGTTCATTTAAAATTAACCTTTAAACACGTTTCTACACCTTTAACTGGTGCAGAAACTGGCTGAAAATTGATTTTTAATCATGTTTGTTTAAAAGAGGAGAGGAGACGGCGCATGAAAAGAAATAAAAACTTTATAGCTCAAAAATACTCCAAATAGTTTGGAAATAGTTTTTTCTTCCTTACAGAAAGTTTCTGTTCATGAAAATAGACGGAAAGTTTATGTTTGACCTGTTTTGATTTTTGTTCATAAGTTTCAGGTTCATTTATATCCTAAAGAAAAAGATAAAACTTCAAATATTAACAAACCTTAAAACTGAAACACTTCCAGCTCCCATGTCCTCTAGGGGGCGCCGTACAGAAACAATGAACTCATTCTCACCTGGGCCTCCTCGCTGCTGCCCCCTGCTGGCAGAGCCTCGGCCTTCTGCTTGGAGTCTCCGCTGTGCTCCAGGCCCGTCATGGTCTTGTATTTCCTCATGGTCAGGCTGTCGACCACCCAGAACATGATGGCCTGCAGGGGGCAGCAGAGGAACAGCATGAAGTCACTCTCTGACCGAACCCGACCCGACCCGACCCGACCGTTGAATCAGCTTACATTAACGATGAACGGCACGATGAGCATGACCAGCGCCAGCTCCAGCTGAGGGTTAGCGATGTAGCTCAGCAGCACCTCCTGCAGCTGGAACAGAGGAACTACAGTTAACTCAGGGGAACATCCAAAGCAAACTCATTTCCACATCAGGGAGGTTCTTAAAGGGCCGGTGATCCCAGAAAATGAAAGTTAAAATAAAAATGAACAGCCGAGTACATCTTTAGTGAACTCATCAGGATACAGGATTATTTTGGGGATTTTTTTCCACTAAATCACTGATTCTGGGCTAATTCAGAAATATTTGTAAGGAATTTTGCAATATTTGCATTTATGTATGACAGTAACTATAAGGCTAAGTAGTACAGCATAAGAAGGAAATGCTGCCACCTGCAGGTGGGAGTTAGAATCACTTAAATCCAACGTTTTTAACTATTTTTGCAGAAAAGTTGCAATAAACTCACAATTATGAATTTGCAAAATATTGTGAAGTTTTGATTTTTACTTAAATTTCTGCAAAATAAAACTGATTAAATTTGTCAGTAAACGGATAGAAATGGTTTTAATGTGGTTAATGACATAATATTTCAGCTCAGTTGTAATATTGAAGGTTATATTCATGCGTCCCTCTGGAGTCTGGAGGGCCACATGAGAAGCTACGGTGGGCCGGATTTGGCCCCCAGCCTTCAGTTTGACACACGTGATGTGAAACATGCAGGATGTCAGATCTTCAGGACCGGACCTGGACCCCAGGTCCCAAACTTTCAGTTCATTTTGACCCGTCTTACTCTGGACCATCCGGGGACGAGCAGAACCAGGCTGATCACGCCTTTCTCCAGAACCATGATGAGCAGGTAGACGCCGCCCTGACCCAGCCACGCCGCCGCCTGCGGAGGGTCGCCTGGTGGAGACAGACGTTCACAACCTGAGCTGATCCAGCACAACAGGTTGGGTTAGTTCACCACAGCACCCTCTAGTGGCAGACTCTGGAACTGCTCCTCCTGCCTTCACTTTTATTCAGACATTATTTTAGTATCGATTATTCTGACAGTCAATCAATTAATTGGATTTAAAAATAGGAAATTCTGCAGATTTTTTATGTAACTACTTAAGCCATTTTTTACACAATATTAGAAATACATTAAAAGATGCAAGTAAACAAAAAACTCAATTACATTTTTGAATAATGAGATTTTCTTACCTAAAACGTAATAACAGCATTTCTTTTATGAATGCTTAAAAGATAAATCTGCAGCTAAAAAATTCTGTCTATTAATGTGTTGATTATTATTTGTATTAATGAGGTGATTATTTCACAGAACGTGAAGTGGGTGAAGCTGAAGCTGCCACTAGAGGAGTTCTGGTTGAACAGATTTACAGGAAAATAATTTGTTTTTATCTTAAATGGAAAATGTTGATATTTATTGTTGAGTTTTGGCTTCATTTCTGCTCTGATTGTGTTCTTCTTTCATCAAATGTCTGTTTTTAGCCTCTTTTTACTCCTATTAACGATTAATCGACAACTAATCTATCTGATGATTATTTAAATCATTGATTAATCGTGATTAATCGTGATTCAGCCAGCTGTTGGTGTAGTTTCTGTGTGTTTTCTCATGAGCTGAAGGATTTCCTCTCACCGTATTCTCCAAAGGAAAGCAGACTCCACTGCTTGATCTCCACCAGTCTGGAAACCAGTTTCACAGCCGCCCAGATCACCAGCATTCCCAGCGTCGCATCCAGCAGGAAGTTCATCAGGTACCTTCAGAGGAAAACACCGGAATAACCACACCGCTGCTTTTTTTAATTTCTGTTTGTTTTCAGGATTCTGGCTCACAGGGGAAAAAAACTACATGTAAGGATGTTAGACTACAGCTTAGTGACTGCAGCTAGCAGCTAGCAGCTAGCAGCTAGCAGCGTGTCGGGTCAGCCATGTTGGATTTGGGACTCACAGAGAGCAGGGATCCTCCTTGGTTAGCGTGGACAGGAAGACGTTGGCGAAGTGGATGAAGAGCGCTCCGATGGCCTGCTTGGACGTGTCGAAAAACCTGGAAAAGACAAAACACCTTAAAAATGTAAAAACGTCCTCGGTTTTCCATCCGGACAGTAAAAGCAGGAAGTGGCCTGACCAGATCCTCCAGGGCCGCCTGACGCCTGCTGGCTCCCGGAAACGCTTCACTGCAAACACACACAGGCTGCAGATCAGTCACACGCCGACTTCAGCTGGAGAAACGCTTCATCACTTCATGTTTTATCTACTTTAGAGAAACACACATATTTATTTCAGGTTTTAATTAAAAGCTGTTTTGTGTCTGGAAATTGTTTCAAATAAATTCATTGTTATAAAAACTCTACAGATGGAAATGACCAAAGCATGACTCTCCCTCCACCGTGCTTTAGAGCTGCAGTAACAACTTCAAAAGGGATTTCCTGACTGAATATTCTGGAGCCAAACTGGGTCAAAACTTCAGGGTTCCTGGATAACCCTGGAAAATCCTGGAATCTGACTCCAGGCTTTTTCAGACTGCTGCAGGTCGGAGTGGAGCCCGGCAGGGGGCGCTCTGACCCCACATGGAGAGAGGAAGACGTCAGGATGAAGAATCGATCAGCCTGATTGATTATTGGCTCAGGAGCCGCAGGACTCTGACCGATCAATAATCAAAGATAAGATGAGAAACTTAAAGGAAAAACAATCAATTCCTGATGAACCCCAGAGCACAAGCTAAGGTCAAAGGTCACGAGAGACTGGGCTGACCGGAACCACCTCAGAGAAGATCCACAAAGAAGCTTTCAGAGTGGCCTAGTCAAAGCCTGGACCTGAATCTGATTGAGATGAGTCTATTAAAGCCATCCTGCCTACTGGAGCGGGTCAGAACTCTGAGGTTCAGGTTCTGTCCAGAACCGGGCCTCAGATCTGATCGGATCCGGACCAAAGACTCGATTCTGTTCCAGTGTGTGTGAAGCTCGTTCATTCTGGGTGGAGAAGTTCTGGAAGCGGTTCTGGTTCCGTCCAGTGGGAACCAGATGCCACGTTGGCTCATGAAGGCCATCCAGAACCAGAATCAGAACCAGAACCAGAACCAGAACCCTGGCGGTACTCACACATCAGCGTGCTGAAGGCCACGACGGCCAGCAGAGCCTGGATCAGAACCCCGAACCGGTCCGTCAGAGCTCCGTTATCGCAGCCGTGCGGTCCGGCCTTGTTAATGTCGGACATGTTGGCCACCACGACCGGACCGAGGTCCAAAACCCGCTTTACCAGAACGACCCCGCCGAACCCGAACCGCTCCATTATTGTCATGAATCCACCCCGACTCGGTTCCGTTTGGACCGGCGCGGCCTTCGGTTCCGTTCTGCTTGGTGTCGGCCCAGAAAGTGGCTACATCCCGGGGAGTTCAGGCGAACCGCAGCATCGATGTTCCGACCCACAACAACAGGGATGGACCCGCCGGAAAGCGGCGCAGCGACACCAACACCAGCTTCCGGTGACGCCGCTTCAAAATAAAAGCACCAGCTGGAACAAACTCAAACGGATCGACCACCGATTAAGAATATATTTTATTCTAAAATCTATGACAGATAAAGTAAATAAAGACTGAAAATATTAATTATCTGAGAAATGTTATACAAAAAAATCCGGAATAATGTCAAATATTTTAGTGACAAAAGTGAAATATTTTCTGATATCCAAATGTCTTCAGTTATAAGGAAAAAAAATCAAATTAATATCTCTATAAAGCACCAAAAAAATCACCAGATTATGATTAAAAGTATTTAAAATTGTGACATTTAATTAGTATTTATTTTTAAAACTGTAATCAAATAAAATAGACTTTTATTTTGATATTAAAAACCAGATATGACGTATTTAATTTAAATGAACTTTATGGATGCTGTGGCGACGCGCTGTTAAAAAACAGATAACTCCTTACAGATGTGTTTTGTTGTTGCTTTGATGTTTAGATAATAAACTGAATATTAATAACACAAAAATAACCTGAGAAGAATTTTAAAAAAATGTTTTCAAGTCATACATTTCTTTTATTATGAGAATAATAAACTCTCTCCTAACGAACCGTCTGACCCCTCCTGGAGGTCAAGCTGGAGCAATTCAATCAGATTCTGTACTTTACTTTGACTAGGCCACCCTAAAACATGAATTGTACTGTTTTTTCTGAGGTGAACTTGCTGGAAGTCCGGTCGGACCTTCTCCTGCTGCAGAGCAGAACTCATGGATCCATTTAGTTCTGCTGGTTCTGAAGCAGCCCACATCACCACACCGCCACCACCAGGCGGGTCGTTCTGGTTCTGGAGTCTTGTGTTCAGATCCAACTGGACCAACTTCAGTCCACAGAATATTTTCCCAGAAGTCTTTGTGTTTTTTGGGTCATCAGTGGAGTTAAATTATGACCTTTAAATCAGAAACAGGAAACAGAAATAGTTCTGTAGAACCCGGATCGTTCCATGAAAACAATAAATCCAGAATATTCCTGACCGACGTTTGAAGAATCAAACGTTTATATTTACGGCTCAGGACTCCGTGAAATTAATCTGCCTCATATCCCCACAAATCCACAGATGACCCAGATTCTTCAGGGGTTCACAGTAAAACCGGCCCCAACGGCCCGGGTCGGGCCGGTTCTGCCGGGTTGACCATACAAGAACATGAGCCTGATAACAGAACATAGGAAAAATCATCAAAACATGAGACAAAATGAGCAAAACGAGAAACAAAAAATATTTTTTAGCTTGTGCTGCTGGACAGAAAAACGAGAAAAAATTTAAGTCTCATTTTATAAAAACCAAGAAATGTTTTCAGATGACCAACCTGCAGAACCAGGACCAGAACCAGGACCAGGACCAGGACCAGAACCAGAACCAGGACCAGGACCAGGACCAGGACCAGGACCAGGACCAGTGAGGATAAATCAAGGACTGTACTAATTCTGTGTAGATCTGATCGTTTCTCTCTGAACGAGTTGAGATTCTCAGAATCTGAAAACGTCCAAAAACCACAAAACACTTAAAAAAAAATCGATTTTTGAAAAATTGAAATTAGACTGATTTGATAAACACAGAAAGTGTTCACACCCTTCAACCTTTCCTTTGTTCCAAAACTCTCAGAGATTTTAGTGAAACTTTATGAGACAAAGTGAAACACGTTTCAGGGAAATCTGAAAAGTGTGGCATGCATTTTAGTCGGACTCCCTTCGTTCTTCACTGATGACAGAATGTCTCCTGCAGTTGGTTCTGAACATGAATGTTAATATTTGGGTCCAGTGTGGAGAACAGAAACATCCCGCAGCACGTGTCCGCCTGCGCGCGCTCTCTGGAGGCTAATCCTCTCCCCGCGCGCCCGGAAAAGCTCCTTCTCGTGCAGATTAAACTGAGCCACGCTTCGGCCATCTGTTCCTGCAGAACCGGCAGCTTCCTCTGATGGTTCTGGACGGGTCCAGGCCATGCAGCACCGCCGCGGACTGCGCCACGCAAAGAAAAACTGCGCCGCAGACAAACTCCCAGTCGGAGGAAATCAGCCATGGAGCTAAAACACATCTATTTATTTAAAATAAAAACGTTTAGATATTAAAATCAGGTTATAATCTTCCCATCTGTCTGTCGGCTGAACTTTATTCCGTTTCTGTTCCTTAAACTCTGTCAGACATTTAACTGGGATTTTGTTGGGAAACACCGAGAAACACATTAAAATCATAATCCTTCTGTTTCAGAATCATTTCCAAAGGTCAAACTTCTAGAGAGGAACTGTTTACTTAAAATTAAATTTAAATTTCCCATCAAACCTGCAGCAGCTTCCTGGTGGATCAACATCTTTACAAAGTCACATTTTCATTGGTGAAAATTACAAGTTTGGTTTAAATGATTGTTTATAGTTTAGCAAAGAGCCTCGTGAAGGAAGAAGATGCAGCGTGGAGCCGCTAGGGGGCGCCGTGGGCCAGCAATACTGGAAACTTTGAAGGTGTAAAGAGAAAAAGTGAGATTTAAGAAAAAAACAATAATAACACAAAGGGAAAAAAATTAAAGTAAAATAATTTGGATTAACTGGAGAAAAAAAATACTAGTAAAGAGTTGAGGGAGAAAATGACTGACTGGTTTCCTAAGAATCATGTTGATTCTGTGACTGCTAAATAAAATGATTTGTTTTATGAGATTATCAAACACTTTTATTACAACTGATAAAAACAACAAACTAATTAATGAGACAAAAACAAGTGGGTGCATGAAATAAATGATAAATGAAACATGGCTTCAAATAAAGCAGAACCGAGAAACAAGATGTGGAACAAAATGAAAGAGAGAAAAAAACTTTTAAAATGATAAAATACAAAATGAAACATGGAAATTATGAAGAAAACAAACTGGAGGAGATTCATGTTCAACAGACCAAACTGATCCAGATCAAAGCTTCAAACTAAATATGATAAAAAAGAAGAAGAAGAATCCAAACTGGATTATTTTAATCTGGTCCAAAGAATCAGAAACAAAACAAAACGAGGTGCATGTGATGAATGTCTGGATTTAAAAATTATCTGTTATGAAAATATGGAACCAAAAGAACAAAATATCTGATCAAATAAACCGAGACTCAGTCAATAGATGATCGATTAATTTCACAACAAAATATCATTTTACAAGAAAAACAGATTTAAATAATCGATCAGATTCACTAATCAGATCCTAAAACTGATCAGAATGGAAAGAATCATCTGATCCAGTCCTTCCTTATGAACAAGCATGTGGCGACAGTGGGCAGGAAACCAGAACCAGAACCAGAACCTGGCAGCCATCTGTGATCAGACAGTGATAGGAAACGGGTCGGAGAACAGACGATGACCCGGTTAGGATTCTGAGTATGAAGAAACATAAAAACACGAATAAATAAATAATAAAGTTTTTATTGTAATTTTATTCAGCCAGATGAAAACAGATGTCTTACTGGAGTCTGGCTGTTGAAACAAATATACCAACTCAATAATAAATGAGACAAAATTAAAACCGAATTAAGTTGTTGAAACTAATTGATTAAATCAACAACTATAAAATAAAACCAAAGTTTCAATCAAAACTCCAAAAACAATTTGGTTCCAAATCAGGAGAAACTCCAGCAGAGAGATGGAAACAGAAAAACTTCCCATAAAACCTTTTTATTGTTGCTTTTATTGTCTGTTGCTTTTATTGCTGTGAAGCTCGCGCACACCGAACAGACGGACTTCCTGGTTGAGCGTGCGCTGACGCTGCGTGTGCGTCGGTTGCTCGCCGCAGCCTGATCTTTGGGTTTTTCTGCGCCGTTTCTCTCTGCGCTGAAAGGTCAGTGGAGGAGTTGGCTCCAAAATATCTCTACATGTTTGCGGACATGCGCAGTGGGGAGATGCCATATTGAAACGGTGGCAGCGGCGGCAGCAGCTGAGAGAGGAGGAGGGGGGGTCTGCGGAGGACAAACCGGGACAGGTAAGACAGGTGAGGGCCCCGGCCCGCTTCCCGACGCCTCTTTACCTCCGTGGGTTCCGGTTTGCGCTGCGTGGACGCGGCGGACCCACGCAGCGAGTTCTTTCCTCCTCCTGCTGCTTTTAGACGCTCTCGGAGTGAGTCGGTGTGTTTCTGCAGGAGGAAGAAGCGATAAACTAGTTTCTGCGGGACTCTTCCTGCCCCCAGACCCGCAGCGGACCCCGCAAACCGGTAAAAAATATTTCATTTTATTTTCCACGCTGAGAAAAAACAGGAAATTAAATAAAAACCGAATCCCGTGGGGTTTAAGTTGAATTCCCTCGCGATGTAAAAATGGTTTCTTGGTGTGTTTTTGTCGATGACGCGACTCGCGGGACATTTTTCTTCGTCAGCCGTGAGAGAAATAAGTCCGTGGGAAAGCACCGGACAGTGTGGAAATGTCACGGCAGTCTCAACATGGCGGGCTGTGAGCTGGTCGAGTGGAAGAGCTGAAAACTGCCTCCGAAAATCTTTGAAGGAGGAAAAAACCGAACGGCGGCTCCGACCGGCTCCGGTTCGGTTTCTTTTGATGGACACACGCGAGATTTAATCAATTAAATCCGAAGTGCGCGTGGGGCAGCTCCGTGGGAGTTTTTTTCCGCTGCAGTTTTTCAGTGTGCAAAGTCTAAGAGCTGCAGGGCGGCTGGTTCCACCCAGCCTCATCTTCCTCTGAGCGCGCCGCGTTTCCTCTTTCACTTTTCTCCCAAAACGCTCTTTCATCGTGGCACGCGGCGGGGGCCGCGGGGAGCCGTCACGCAACACCCCACGCAAACCCCACGCACTCCGAGAGCATCCAGAATATTTCTGGCTGGGAGTTCTGGTCATTTTTCCAGAAGATTCCTGCTCCAGATTCAACGGCGGAAGCAAAAAAAAAAAAAAAAAAAAAAAAAAAAAAACAACAAAAAACCCGAAAACAAAGATTTGAGCAGAAAATCGGGCTGAATATTTATTTATCCGCTTCTGAAGCTCTTATTTCTGATTTTTCTGAGTTATGCTGAAGGATGCGCCAATTTATCCAGGATCAGCTCTGATTGGTCAAAAACTCAATAATCCCATTTTTTCTCAGATGAACATTTAAAAACTTAGTTTCTAAAAGTGTTTTTGGGCTGCAGTTCATCTTATGGACTTATTTACATTAATTTTACTTAATTCTTTTGCTTTTGCTATGACAACTTACTTTTTTGTGTTCATTTAACTCAAAACTTACAAATCTTTATCCCAAAGGAACTTTTCCCTTTGACCTAAAACAATTGAGTTCAATGCCAGTTTTGTCTGACCAACTCAATTTATTATGATCATCCAACTCAATTTGCTAAGTTTTTATAACTTAATTCATAAGGGGGTTTAACATGACAAATTTAAGTCATTCTTACTCAAATCATTTATTTTTTTTTTACTTTGACTTTACTTGAAATAATTAAGTTCAATACCATGTTTGTGTCCCTCGTCTGACACCATGACTCAGGACAGATCCCCAGTAAGTGACTGTGGCTCTGTGGGTAGAGTAGTTGCCTTGTGATCGGAAGGTTGACGGTTCAATTCCAGCTTCCTCCTCTCATATGTTAATCTGTCCCCAGGAACTTAATCCCAAGTTGCCCACCGATCTGAGCATTAAATAAATGTGTGAATATGTGCTTTCAGTGGTCAAAAGTGTTATTTAAGTTTTTATTTACCGTTTTTGAAGTAAACTAAATGATTTGAGTAAGACTGACTTAACAAATTGAGTTGGATGATTATAATATATTAATTCGTTAAACTTAATAAATTAAGTTGGGTAAACTTAATTGAATTGATTGTTACCTACAGAAGCAATTCAGTTAAGTTGGTTCAACTATTTTCTTTTTAGAGTGTACATTTTCCTGAATGGTTGCTCAATTAACTAATCATTTAGAGTCAGTTTTGTTTAAAATAAAAAATAAAATAAAAAAAACACCCAAAGTTTTTATTTTTGGTTTGAAAGATCAGAAAATCGTTTGAAAACTGAATATTTTTATTGATCTCATCAGAAGCAGCCTGAACTTCATTAAACCTGCAGAACTGTAAAGGTTTCAGCTTCTGGTTCCGTTTTTCATATATTTTCAGTTTTTCCTGTGGAAATGTTCCGATGTGGAGAAGGAAGACGAGGAAAAACCGGCAGGTTTTAGATGAAAAGTGAAAATCTCAACAGATTATTCAGAGTCCAGTTTGGTTTAAAATCACCCAAAAGGTTTTTGACAGATCAGATCTTTAGTCCTGTGATTCTGTTGGCTCTCATCGGATCGTTTGTGTCGATCCATTCAGAACCAGAACCAGAAACGTTTCTGGACGGGTCAGGAACAGCAGAACCTAGCCGGCGGTAAGCCAGGCCTGCAGTGGGAGTTAATCTCCTAATCCCTCGTTAAATCTGTGGTGGATGGCAGAAGGGCGGCACGTGGCGCCCGGCGCCCATCTGGGCCCAATCAGTTAAAAACTCTCAATCTGAGGCGGCGGGGCCTCCAGCCGTCCGCTCAGATTAACGGCAGCGGCCGCTTAATCCGCCCGAGCCAGCAGCCATTATCTGGAAACCAGACCTGGAAACCAAACATCCTTAAAATCCAGAGAAAACCAGAAGGAGCTGCCCAGTGCAGACTGGGTGATTCTTTACGAGATTGTAATGAAATGTGTGAGCAGCAGGGGGCGCTCCACAGGGTCACGGAGGAAAACTGGGAATGAGGCTGGAAAACTCCGTAAACATCCCGTCCATCAATAAAATGTTGGACCAAATCTCATGCAGGTGAATCATGTCTGAGAGTTTCAGCCAAAACCTGAAGCGCTGAAAATGATTAATCGTGATTAATCATTTATTACAATAATTATCAACTAATTTAGTAATCAATTAATTTGTAACTGGAGGCTCAAAAAGGCCATTTGGCGGAAAAAACCCAGCAAAAATTACAAAATATAAACATTTTGAATTTAAGATGAAAACTTTTTGTCTGTAAATATAATTTAACCAAAACTTCTGAAGTTGTAAAGTTTTAGTTTCATCTTCATCTGTTTCAGATTCACTGAAGGAAAATTATTAAATTTTAGGCCAAAAAAGTTTATTTTCTTATTTAAAAAAGAAATGTAACTATTTGTTTATTTGCATCTTTTAATGTATTTCTATAATTGTACGAAAAGGTTTAAGAGTGAAAATGAAAATTCTGTATATGTCGATTTTTAAGTGATTAATTGGTTAATGAAATAAAACAAAATTGGTACATTATGCAGATTTTCATTGAACCACTTAAAACTTTGCATACAACATTAGAAACACATTGAAATATTCTAATAAACCAGTAGTTAAATCATGTTAAAATAAGAAAATAAACATTTAATATAACAACATTCCTGTAGTGAATCTGAACCAGAAGAAGATAAAACTAAAACTAACAGTCTGAGTGTTATTGTTTCAACAAAATACCATTTTTAAGTCTCCAGTTAATGATTGATTATTAAATTAGTTGACGATTATTTCAGTAATCTAATGGTGATCAGATTCACGTCAGAATTAATATCTGGACTGTTTTTGTTCAGTTTTCTTAAAATCTCTCCTGGATTTCTCTCCATCAGCTCTGAAGCAGCTTCCATTAGCTGGAAAACAGCCTCAGCATAATGCTGCCACCACCATGATGGGGACGGTGTGTTCAGGGCCAGCTGAACAAAATCCAGATAAAAATACTGAAAAACATGGAAGATACTGAAGTGTTTTTAAAAAATGAACAAACTCTTCAGAAGGAGAGGTGTCATGTGAGCCACGTTAGTCCAGTGTATTTACACAACGGGATCTGTGTGTGTGTGTGTGTGTGTGTGTGTGTGTGTGTGTGTGTGGAGACTGTCAGCCTTTGTACAGCTCTGCACACACTCCCTCTGAGCCCAAACAGCAGCCGAGTGTTTCCATTTATCCGGGTTTTTGCGATCTGTCTGGTTTTCCTCCCAGAACACTGCTAACTGCTAGCAGGTTTAGGCTAACTGCTAGCAGGTTTAGGCTAACAGCCAGCAGGTTTAGGCTAACAGCCAGCAGGTTTAGGCTAACAGCCAGCAGGTTTAGGCTAACAGCTTGCAGGTTTATGCTAACAGCCAGCAAGTTTAGGCTAATGGCTAGCAGGTTTAGGCTAACAGCCAGCAGCTGCGACATGAATGACCTCAGTTGGTTGCAGAGCTGCTCTTATGAAGCCGCCATCTCTGACTCGCCGCCTCTCTGGTTCATTCGGATAAATATTTTATAAGATTGTTGCGTGCAGACGTCAGGCAGACGTTACGCTGCAGACGCTGCAGATGCTGCAGACGCTGCAGATGCTGCAATTACAGGCTGATAAATAACTGCAGAGTTTAGACAAACTTCCTCTTTAATGTCTGCAGGATTTTTGCTTTGCATCTTTTTGATTTTATTCTAAACAAACTGGAAATTCTCCTTTTATGCCTGCTGAGTGCTTTTAGTCAACCTTTTGTCATTTTATTTATTTTCCATTTGCTGTTTCGCTCCTGATTTGTCCGACTGAACAGATTAATCATGTTGGACCGACGCTGTGAAGCTGTTGGTGTTTCATGTGTTGCTCTGGTTGTGAAATAATTAATAAACGATCAATGTAGATGTATTAGATTTATCTGAATGCTTTTTTTCCATCTGTATCCATACAAGAAATACAAGATACAAACATTCATACAAAAAGTAAGAAAATTAAAACAATTAAAATCTGTAGAAGTCAGAAAAAGGTTTTTTAAGAGGTTTATATCAAAATGCTAATTTGGTAAAAAATTGTTTGTAGTATCTGTGGAAGAACCTGTCGTCTGAACTTTTGTCCTGCAGGTCTGATCGGGACGTGAAGCAATGCTCTGAGGCAGGACTGAAGCACAGAGTTCAAAGGTCGAAGCGGCAGGATGCAGACAGGCGCTCAGGATCAGCCGACCAATGGGAAGGAGGAACAGGTGACCACAGGTGAGATGAGTAACTGCAGGAGGCCAGGACCGTTTTTCTGTCTGCAATCAGCGACGGCTTCACTTCAGCTGGATTTTATTCATCAGGAGCCATTTTCAACAGTTTCTGAACAAATCTGAAAAGTGTGGCATGCATCTGCATTTAGCCAAACTGAGTCAGAACTTTGCAGCCGCTCTGACCGCCTGCAGACTGTCCCAACGCTTCCCACAGAATTTACTTGATGTTAGAAAGTGTTGAAATTCAGAGGTTTCCTGAACGCCTCACCACCTGCCGCCGTTACACAACACTAAACTGAGCATGGCAGACACCAACATTTAATTAATAATCAACTTTTATGCACCAAAGAAAAGTCATCCTGATGCAGGCGGCAAACTCCAAAAACAAATATTCAGAAATAAAAGTTTTTGTTTTTCCTCTTGGCTCAGTGTTTTATCAGCTCGACTTTTCTAACAAACCAACAGAAAACCTGCAGCGGCTGGAAATTACTACCAGAATGTTAACGAAACTATTTAAATATTCCTCAGGCTGTGACAAAAACAACATAGATCATAATTATAAAGGAAGGAAAATATTTTTTAATTGTGGTTAAATTCAGTTTGCAGCAGCAGAAACACGATTAAATGTTTTTTCTCTCATTTGTGGCTCAGTGGTTGGAAGAGAAAAAAATGAAAGAAAATGTTTTAATCTCTGAAACTTGTTTTTAAAGGTTTAGAAACTCCTGAATATTTGCTTCATGTGATGTTAAGTAAAGGAATAATCTGTGTTATCGCTGAGCTGCGGTGTGTTCGTGTTGCGTTCAGGTGCCGAGTCCATGGAGGAAGAGTTCATGTGGGAGGAGTACCTGGAGGAGACGGGAGCCACCGCCGCCCCGCACACCATCTTCAGACATGTACGCCGCCGCCGCCGCGCTCTTTCTGCTTGACCTCGTGACCTTTAGCTGTTTGCAAACTATTTTCCAAGTGAAGTTGCATTTAGTGACTTTCTCTGTTCAACACAGTCCCGTTCTTCAGCTCAGTTGGATTTCTAAGTGGTGATTATTAGTTTTTTTAAATAGTTTAAAAAGATAAAACACTGTTTTTGTACACTTTAGCACAAAAAATATTCATAAAATGTTAAATAGAATCTGTTATTGCATTTCTATGATCTGGCTCCACACCAACATCCAATAATTCCTGCAAAACAAACATTTAGTTTGAGTAGAAATGCAGTGAAATTGGTGTCACTGCGTTTCCATAGCAACCACCAGACTCCAGCTGGTTTCGTGGTCTGGATTTTAAAAGGTGTGTTGGTGTTTCAGCAGTGGAGGAGACGCAGTCGGTCCTGATGCTGAGTAAGCTGCGTGGTGATTGGCTCTCTGTGGGCGAGGGGGCGGGGCTAAACGACTTACTGGGAATCTCAGTGAAGAGCTGCCCTCGTTCTTCTCTCTGCTTGAAACAATGATGACTCCTGGGCACACACACACACACACACACACACACACACACACACACACTCACACTCTGGCCGTAACCCCGGCAGACTGCGAGCGGCTGGTTGTCGGCGCTGCAGCAGGAAGTCGCCTGTATTGTTTATTTCTGAGATGTTTGTTTCATTCAGGCTGAACTTCCTGTTGGCTGCTGATGGATTCGGTTTTCCTTTTTCTCTGGCCGACGGTTTTAAAACACAATCAAACTATTTTCAGTAGAATCTGTTTAACTCTCGTTCTTCCATTTTCAACTGACAAAACTCATGAATGAAAAATGATTGTGTTGTTAGTTTTGTTTGCTGTTTCTCTCATTTCACCAAATTTAATTTTAATATTTAATTTCTCAGGTTTCCAGAAATGTAAAAGTTCAGGTTAAGTCACAAAAAATGATTTTTTAAAAACAACTTTCTAAAGAAAATTGTTGAACTATTCCATAATTTCACTCTTATTTTACAAAAGTCATAATTCTTATTATTTTAATAACTGATTAAGTGTTTCAGCCCTAAACAATATGTGGATGTATTTCTGTCAGATATTAACACCAACTTTTCTGTTATAGTTTAATAATTTATCATAATTAATGCGTTATTCTGCGGTTTTCTCTAACGCAATATCTTATTTTTATTGAATGCCTAAAACACTTTAAGTAATAAATATCCACCAGTTTTGTGTTTTCCTGTTTAGCTGTAAATCAGCAGCAGTTTGTTTCAGGCGACTTCCTCTCGCTGCTGCCCCCTGCAGGTGGAGGTCAGCCTGCAGAGCAGCTTCCAGCCTGGCATGAAGCTGGAGGTGGCCAGTAAGAGCAGCCCAGAGACCTACTGGGTGGCCACCATCATCACCACCTGCGGCCAGCTGCTGCTGCTGCGCTACAGCGGCTACGGTGACGACCGCAGGGCCGACTTCTGGTGCGACGTGATGACGGCCGAGCTGCACCCGGTGGGCTGGTGCGCCCAGAACCACAAGACGCTGACGCCTCCAGAAGGTAGGGCCACCCGCTGGCTCCTCACATAGTGGCTGCTGGTTTCTGATGAATAAGTCGCCTTCATGGATGGATGCAGATCAGCTGGCGTGACGCCACCTGTCAGTTAGCTAGCATGCTGGTGATCTACTCGCCAATCGGCCGTCGCCCGTTATCTGGAGGAACCGAACCTCCGTCAGCATGGCCGGGGTTCGTCGTCGCTGACGCGCTGCGGTCAGAGAAATTCAGAGGAAAATAATAGGATGAAGGTCACAGCCGTTACCCGGAGCGTTTAGAGGACAGAACATGATTTATTACATTTCCAAAACCCAAACAGACTCTGGAATAATGCAGTAAATGGCTAAAGTTCTGCAGCCGACCTCATGTTCAGACCTCCACATGTTCCTCTGTATGAAGGTAGAAAACATCCCATCTTATGTCATTACAACCCTTATTGGTGGTCAAATCAAAGATCAGTAACTGAGGATAGCTAAGCTTGATTTTCTGTGTGTAGACTGGAATGGTAGCTATGACAGCATGAAAACATGCTGCAGATTTTTATGCTATTGCTTATTTTTAAGAATTTTGCTGAAGCCGGAATCATTGATGTGATTATTCACCAGTTTCTGCTCAGCGTTCACATCCAGTGAGACTTTGTTCTCCTCATTCCTCCTCTGGCTGAGAGAATGTTGGCTTCATCGTTGGTTTGACCCGATGTTGGAGAATTCATCGGCTCTGCCTCAGTGTCGGCCGATGGGCCAAACGTGACTCAGGAAAACGTCTGATAACGGATCGCGTTCCTCCACCACGACGCCGTCTGAGCTCAGACAGGAGCCGCTGGTTCTCCATCAGTTCTGACAAGTTCTGCTTTCAGTTCAGCTGATGTAAGAGGTCAAAGGTCAACATATTAGGAGTTCATTAAACCCCCGACCAGGCTGCATGAAGGCAACAGCTATTGATTAATTAGAACATTAATTATCAGAACAATTGATAAAAAGCTAGTTTTTCAGGTCCGGTTGTTCAGCCAGCGGTTCTGGTTCTGGTTCTGGTTCTGGTCTCGGCTGAATTTGTTAAATAAATGGTCTGCCTGGTGATCGTGATCTAGTAATTATTTTAGTTATAAATCATATTATTGATTATTTTCACTTCACTGAATGTTTGAATCTGCAGCTAAAATCCATCAACATGACAGAAGCTGAACATCAATACAGAGCAAAGACCATTAATTATTGATTACCTGATTAGTAACTGGATGTCAAAGGTGACTAATAGGAGATTTTTTTACAAAATGTTAAAGTTGTGACTAGATGAGTTTTGATTTAAATGTAAAATGTTGATATTTTTGTCCAGTTCCAGTGATTGGCCTTTTCCAGGCTCAGTATTCCAGTTATCGATTAATCGATCAGTTTGATCTGGTTTGGCTGCGATTTTAACTCCTGGATGAAATCAGACCAACTTTTAAAACTGTAGAAACTTTTTAATCCGTTTAAAACAAACCTGAACATCGACTCTGAATTCCTGTTTCTACACAACGTAAAAAAATTATTATAAATTATTATTATTATTATGAAATTATTGTTTTTAAAATACCTCGTATTATAAATTTATCTTCTGGTGTGTGTGTGTGTGTGTGTGTGTGTGTGTGTGACAGCTTACACCTGTGTTAATCTGTTTCCGTCTCATTTTGTTCTTTCACTTCTCAGAGAACTTTTACCTGAGAACAGGTAAGCTGCTCCAGCTGCATGCTTCCTCCTCCTCCTCTTCCTCACTGCTCTCCTCTTCCTGCATGCTCTGTAGGCGAGTGCTGAGCGAGTGTCTTAGCTGAGATAACACACACACACACACCCACACACACGCTGCTGTACAGCGGCGATAAAGCGAGGAGGTTCAGACAGAAACATGGAGCTCTGATAAAAAATAAAGTAAAAACAAACGGCTTCCTGTCTGAAGGTCATCAGTCCAACAGCCGGAGATCGTCCAATCAGATTGCTTGATTCCAGTTTGAGCTGGATTTTGCAGCTTCTCATTGGACCATTTAAAATGAGGATTTTAAAATATTAAGCAAGTATTAAGGTGAATTATTCTTTGGATTTCTTTTTGTGTTTTTGTTCTCAGCTATCTCTCATTTTTATACCCATAATGCATCAGTTTGGTCAGAGACGCAGTCAGAACAGAAAACGTGACGTTTCTGTTCTCCAGACTCGCTGAAACATGGTTTTTATTTTGAAGCTGTTTATTTCACTTTGGGACTCAAATGGATCCAGAAGTCAAACAAAACATAAATGAATATTAATAACTCAGTAGAAATCACCGTAAAATATTCTTTATGTGTCTAGAAATTCAGACTTTCATGTAAAATAACAAACATCTGTAAATAAAAAACTTGCAGATAATCAGAGACCTTAAACAAATGATTCTGTTTTACGACAAATTCCTTCATAATTAGTATTTAATGGCAGTAAAAAGAGCTGAGGAAAGTTTTCACCCCTTTCCAGATTTAATTTGGTTTTACATTTTTGTCTCACTTCAATTTTTCAAGTCAAAAAATTATTTTAGTATCAAAGAAAATCTGAGAAAACATTCAAAGCTGATAATTTAATTAAAAATAAAAATCTATCCAGGTGGGAGGAGGATCAAAAATAAATAATTTCTACTCAAGTAAAATTAAGAAATAGTTGTTCAAGACTAAAATAAAGTAACTGAATGCAGCGTGATGCATTCAGGGCACTGCGCAGCGTGATGCATTCAGGGCGCGGCGTGATGTGTTCAGGGAACGTTAGGAGGGAGAAGGCGGTCGGTCTGAACTTTTCTCTACAAACGCGCCTTGCTCTCCGGTCTAACTCGCTCACTCATTCATCAGAACCAGCCAATCAGGTTGAGGCGCCGCTGCAGCGTTAGACTCATCGCCTCGGCTCCCTCAGAAACTCAGACCCCTTTCATTTAGTAAAATATTTTCTGGAACAAACAAGAACAGACGTGTGTGAGTGTGTGTGTGTGTGTGTGTGTGTGTGTGTGTGTGTGTGTGTGTGCGTGCGTGCGTGCTTGTGTGTGCGTGTGTTTCTTTTCACTTCAGGCTAAACAAATTTAGCTAATTATTCATAAATTGTGTTGATCTGCTTCCTGTTCAGAGCGACGAACCAGGAAGTTGATTTGTGCCTGGAAACAACAGAGAAATTAAACTGTTTTTATTCACATTTAAGCAATAAATCATGTTTTGTGTCATAAAGAATTCAACATTTAGCTGCTGTTTGAGTTGATTTTATTTCCATAAACTTTGTGAAAACATTTCCTGTTTGTGAGGAAGAATCTTTGATTATCAAATTTCTGCATAAACACAGAAATTATTCCACATATGTCAAATATTGATTTTTTAATTTCATTCATTCAAACTTTATTATAAAATTATAATTATCTGAAAAACAAGAATCTGAAATAAGACTGAAATGATTAATCGCAATAAATAAATTATTGAAATAATTAACTAATGTTAACTGAGTGAACGGACCATTTGCTGAAATATTAAACCAAAACTACAAAATGCAAACATTTTTCATTAAAAAGGAAAACAACTTTGTCTGTTCATCTGTTCAGTCAGAACTCGACCAGACGCAGTTTTAGCTTCACCTGGTTCTGTATAAAACATCCTACTAATCAACATTTGTATCCAGTTATTAATCAACTAATCAATAATTAAACCCCATTGTGACAATAACTAAACATTTTTTTTAACAGTTATCATAATAAATGATAAACGATGTGATAAATGCTCATCCTCAGCCTTAGAATGATTTCCATGATCGAAATTTATTGATGCAGTCATAAGAAATAACCAGATTACTCAGTGGGATGTGAAGAGGTTTCACTCACGTCAGAATGATAGATGCTTGAAACTGAAAGTTTATCAACTTTGAGATTAACTCAGGTAATATTTTATTAAAAAGCTGTAATATTTTATTCTCAGATTATCTTAGGTGGAAATGAAATGGGAGGTGAGCCGGTCCTGATGCAGCAGAACACTGTGAAATCCTCTGCTCTCATCCAGATGCTCTTCAAACCTCCTGCGCAACAAACACAACAGGAAACTGCAGATTTTCACACATTTCTGTGGATTTTCTGAACATTTTATTTAAAAACATGCAAAGTGTTTCAGAAGCAGATCTTCCATAGGTTGTGTGGAGGATGAGATGCTCAAGCTGCGGTTTGCACATCTTCACTGTGAGAATTGATCTGTTTATTTCAGATTAGACCATCTTTAATTTCAGCAGCTTTGCTGTGAGCAGATAATCTGGACAGGATCTGTAAAAATAGTTCTTCTATTTCTGAACGAGTCTCTGCAGGTGGAGAGAAAATAAAGTTCCTACTAACCAGCAGAACATTACCATCAGGAAAACCAGCTGCTTGTTAATCAACTTATTGATTCATTTAACTGAAATAATTTAGTTTAAAATCCTGATTTGAGTCGACGTCAAACTGGAACCAAACGAAGAAACTTCTCTGAATTTATCACCAATAAGCGTTAAATGTCAGAGTGTGAAAACACAACTGCTGCTTTTTAAAAGCCACAACTTCTCACTTGATGATTACATCACACACACACACACACACACACACACACACAGAGAAACACACACACACACACAGCCACAGCAGTTCCAGTAAATTTCACACGAACAAAAACAAAGTGAGAAAAAGACGGGAAGAGTCTGCAAACAGAAACGGTTACCCAAACCTGAAAATAAAGACACTTACGGGCCGGGCCTGTGGTTCTGGATCTGGTTCTGATCCTGGTTCTGATCCTGGTTCTGGTTCTGATCCTGGTTCTGGATCTGGTTCTGATCCTGGTTCTGAATCTGGTTCTGATTCTGGATCTGGTTCTGATCCTGGTTCTGGATCTGTTTCTGATCCTGGTTCTGATCCTGGTTCTGGTTCTGGATCTGGTTCTGATCCTGGCTCTGGATCTGGTTCTGATCCTGGTTCTGATCCGGAACAGTCTAGTTCTTCTCTCTGGTTGTGAACAAAGTTGTCAGCTGGACAGGAAGTAAATGTATTCTGTTCATTTCAGATCCGGTTTGGATCGATCCGATTGGGTTTTTCCTGGTTCTGTATGCAGAACCGAAAACAGAACCTTTTATTTTGGTAGGAATTAAAACTCCTGATGATCCGCCGGTACTAAAGATGATTCAAGTCATATAACTTTTAAAATCATAAGATTAAAAAATAAAAATGTAAATAAATGATGACAATTAATAAAATTATGAATTTCTAAAGGTGTTGTTTAAAACAAACAAATATTTTTGCTTTTTTATTCTGGACAGATTAAAAAATCAGCCATAAACTCAACGAATCAGAATCAGTTTTATTGGCCCATTTTGTTTTCACAAATAAGGAATTTGGTTCAGTTTCACTTTACAAACATCCCAAACATAAAGTCTCAAATTTAACAGTAAATTGTTTTCATGTTCGACTGTCGGTGGAAAATGTTTGTTTTTTGGGAATGTTTCTGAGTTTCTGAGTAAAACATTTCCTCTCAGATTATCAGATCGTTTTCTGAGGAAAAAATAATCTGTAAAACATTTTGGTTGCGTGACGCAGAACGGCCGCGTTTAATAACATCCAGTAAGAGACGGAGAGCAGGAAGCAAATATCAGGAAGCAGAACGGAGGCGGCTTGGCTCCCGATGAAAGACGGCCGCAGGAAAGCTGCAGGAAACCTGCAGAAAAAAATCTAAAAACATTAAGGAAACATGCAGGAAAAATCTAAAAACATTCAGGAAACCTGCAGAAAAAAATCTAAAAACATTCAGGAAACAT
>NW_015113244.1:261518-262627 GCF_001443285.1 Poecilia latipinna | reverse complement strand
AATCTAAAAACATTCAGGAAACATGCAGAAAAATCTAAAAACATTCAGGAAACATGCAGAAAAATCTAAAAACATTCAGTACATGTGCAGGAACCTGCAGCTCCTTGCCTGCTGGCTTTTTGCCTCCCTGCAGGCTCTTCATGCGAACAGGAAGCAAACTGCTGCCAAACCAAACTGTAACGAAGCCGTTCAGCTGGTTTGGTTTTGTGTTTAAACTGCAACATGTTCAGTTTTTCTGGTTCTCATGTTCGTTGTTCTAAACTTTAACCTGTTTCTGTTTGGAGATCAATCTGCTGATAACCGATTTTATCTGATTAAAACTTATTTATCAGGTTATGAAAATGTTAAAAAATCATTTCATTCAAACATGTTTGCCATTTTTGGGAAAAAATCAAATCATTTCAACGCTTCAGTTTTATCAGTTGACGTTTTGTTTGTGTTGAAATCTGAAGATCTGGTTTCTGATTCGTCTCATTTCATTCCGACTCTGAAATCAACATTTATTCTTTTGTGTTTGGGACGTTTATGGAGGAATCTGAGACTTTTGATCTGATCAGAATGAAAACTTCATTTCTGATCAGCTGCTGTTTTTCTGCTCATCATTCCATCAGAAGCCGGATTCAGTTTTCCTGCTGGCATTCCTCCATGAAGCCTGAACATGTCTGCAGCAAACCAATGGGAAGAACTCATGATAACTCAGTCATTCTTGAGAATAGGGACAAAACGGGTCCTATGGATAAAGCACAACATTTGAATAAAATATACACAAAATATAATTTTTTCAAATATCTGACTAAACTAACCTGGGTCATGTGAGCACAGCAATGTATGTTTCCTGGTGTTTGCTGAATATTTTTTTTATTTTAAACATTGTAGTCGGTGGATGATGCCTGTAAAATCCCTTGTCCCGGAGCAGAACTCAATACAATATAATAGTTTAAACAATTAAAGGAATATTAAGATAATATATTATGACTATTAAGTATAAGTAGTCATATCAATGATTGAATGATGAATGGTCAATGATTAAATTTAATTAAAAATAATTTTTATATATTTTCCAACTCCATTGAAACTTGTCCCTAGTTTTTGTCAACACCGTCAGACAT
>NW_015113244.1:201193-257286 GCF_001443285.1 Poecilia latipinna | reverse complement strand
ATAAGGTTGAGAAATAATAAAAAAAAAAAAATGGGGAAAATTTAAACCCATTTTGTCCCTATTCTCAAGAATCACTTAACTCCTGACTTGTGATGTATTTTAGTTATTTAGTAACTAATTATTGATGCCATCCTTTCTGCAGCCATCAGGGAGAAATACAGCGACTGGACAGAGTTCCTGGTTCAGGACCTGACCGGGTCCAGAACGGCGCCGGCCAACCTGCTGGAGGGGGTGAGTGACTGTCCACCCATGATAACTGCTCGATTATGACATCATCAGGGTTTAAAACACCTGATCAGGTTGAATAGAAAACATTCTAGTCACTTTTCAGGGATTATTAAAGTTTAAACACGTAAATAAGCAAGAAGTCCTGATGTCAGCAGGACCCAGTTCTACCAGCAGAACATCAGAACCGACCCGTACTGATCAGAACCGACCCGTACTGATCAGAACCGACCCGTACTGATCAGAACCGACCCGTACTGACCCAGTCGTTGTTCCTCCAGCCGCTGCGTGGGAAGAACACGGTGGATCTGATCGTGGCCGGCTCGGTTCTGGAGCTGCAGAATCTTTCGGACCCACTGCTGTACTGGCCGGTCCGGGTGATCCAGAACATCGGCGGCCGTCTCCGGCTGCGGCCCGTCGGACTGAGCGAGCGGCACCGGGCGCAGGACACCTGGCTGTTCTACCTGGACGTGAGGCTCCGCCCCCTGGGCTGGGCCCTGGAGAACCGGCTGACCTTGGAGCCACCCACAGGTCAGAACCGGATCAGAACCGGGTCAGGACCGGTCCGGACTGCCGGCTCTGCACCTCGGCTTTGTTTGGTATGAAAAGGTTTTGATTGGATCGTCAGACAGTGACCTGTGACATCATCCTGCTTTGCCCAATCAGAGCTCAGGCCGTTGCTTAGCGACCGTGACTGGCAGCAGGCGCTGCAGAACGCGCAGGCGGACGGACAGAAGGACGCGGTGCCACTGGAGGTCTTCAAGGTCAGTCGCCATGGTTACCGCTCAGTCATGTCGGCCATTTTGGGAAACACATTTGATTCTCAGAAGACAGTTTAAGAATTTGTTGAGATGCTTTTGTTAATCCTTGTGAATAATTATATACATGCTGATAAGGAAGTGGTAAATCCACACAGTTCTGGCGTCTTGATGTCCCAGACGTTTGTTTTTCCTCGTTTTGGGTTTCCTGAATTCTCCTGTGTGCGTCATTAAACATGTGCTAACCCTCTGGCTGTTGCCATGGTTACCAGGACCACGCGGACCTGCCCAGGCACGCCTTCAGGACCGGGATGAAGCTGGAGATGGTTTCTCCGTGGGAGCAGCTCCTCATCCGGCCCGTTTCCGTCACCAAGGTGAGTTAAAGAGGCGCCCTGATGCAGCCATGCCGTGCTGCAGCGCATGCCGCAGCTGCCTCCCAGGCTGCGCTGCAGGATTCTTTGCATGCTTCTGTGGAGGCGGCCTCCTTCCTGACGTCGTTGGATTCCAGAGAATGAATCAGGAGGAAAGTTCTTCTGCCTTTCATCGTTTTTCCAGAAACGTCCTGTGACTAACAGACACGTCTCTCACTTTAACACGACGCGATGAGTCCCAGGTCACACAATCCAAGTTACTGACACAGAAACAGGATATGCTAGTCATGGTAAAAACAATCAGAGCAGTGAAACTGATCCCACTCCTGGTCCAGAGGAATTCAGCTGGAGGGAAAAGTCAGATTAATAATCCTCAGATTAGCATAAACTTCATAATCTAGGAATCTAATGTTTCCAATCTCTGAAATTTATCCTTAAATTTCCTTAGATGCAAAATCGACCAAGCAAGAGTAGCAATAGTTTATGAAAGTTAGTTAGATTATTTGGATTTGCAGTAGCAGTTGCCGTGACAACGGCTTGTTTTCCTGAGGTTCAGGAAAAGTCAAAAGTTAAAACACATTAGGACACATTAATAACGGATTAAACTTTGGAAACGGACAGACAGGAGCTCCTGCTGTGTGAAACTGAGATAGGAATAATAGAAAGATGGCCACTCTGAGGTAAAAATCAGAACCCAGATTAATAAACAGAGCTTCCAGTCCAGATGCTCTGAGAAATCCCGGTTCTGCTTCCTGTCCAGGTCTACAGCGACACCTACTTCCAGGTGACCTTGGATGACCTCTGCGCCGAAGCCGCGCCCCTTTCCGCCGTGTGCCACGCTAACTCGCCCGGCATCCTGCCGGTCCAGTGGTGTCTGAAGAACGGCGTGGCGCTGGAGCGGCCCCGGGGCTACGAGGGCCCGGACTTTGACTGGGCCGACTACCTGAAGCAGAGCGGCTCCGAGGCGGCGCCAGACGCCTGCTTTCCTGATGTAAGGACGGGAATATCGGATCATGTTCCCTCATATCATCAAACATTTCTCACTGGGAAATTAAAACTAACTCTAAATTATTATGAGAAAAAGCAAAAGATGATTCAAATATATTTTTATTAAAACCGTCAGGGAGAAAATAACAGAACAGCAGAAACATTTGTACAGGAGCTAACTAGGTAGCTTAGAGCTAACTAGGTAGCTTAGAGCTAACTAGGGAGCTTAGAGCTAACTATTTAGACTAATTATCATTTAGTTAGATGCTACATATTTAGCGTGCTAACAAAATAATTAGTTTGAAGCTGTTCTAGTTAAATACTTAGCTTGTTTATGAAATATTTGGTTTAAAATTGTGATATTTATGAATGAATGAATGACATGGTGAAAAATGAAAACCGTTTTTCTCTCAGGCTGAATAATCTGAATTATTGCTGCTCATTTCTGACTCTTTATAAACTCCATGTTGAGCTGCAGTCGTAGTGTGAAATGAAACATAATCTAAATATGCCTGCTGCGTTAAATAATTCAATTCATCATATTTTATTTTTAGCTTTTCTTGCAGGGTAACGTGAAGGAAAGAGTTAAAGTTTTGATGCTAAACAGAAAAAACTATTTTAGATTCCTGCTGTGAGAGTTGAACTAACCGCCTCCTCTGTGTGTGTGTGTGTGTGTGTGTGTGCCAGACTGGACACACTCGAGGCTTTGCTGAGGACATGTGGCTGGAGGCGGTGAACCCGGCGCGGCCGGAGGAAGTGTGTGTGGCCCGGGTCAGTCGGGTCCGCGGCCGCCTGCTGTGGCTGCGGCTGGAAGGTATTCCCTCTGCTCTCTTGCCTCTGGAGGAGGAGTTAGAAAAGATCCGTGACAAACAGCGCCACCTGTCTGCAGGCGTGCTGCAGCCGCAGTCAGAGTGCATCGTGGATGTGGAGTCCATGGACATCTTCCCAGTGGGCTGGTGTGAGGCCAACTCTTACCCTTTGACCCCGCCGCTCAGGCCCGTCTGTACGTACCGCCACAGTGACGCAGCTGCAACCGTCGCATTAAAACGACTGTTTCTGTGGCATTAAAACGTCGAATCCTCGTTGTGTTTCTGTCGTCCTGCAGGCCAGAAGCAGAAGAAGATCGCCGTCGTTCAGCCGGAGAAACAGTAAGAAACGGCGCCATGTTGAAAAACGTTTCATCAGCTTAAAGACCGGTTGGAGAAATGAGGCAGCCGGGAAACAAATACAAAACTTAAAATACTTTGAAAACATTTCTGGATGTAATTTTAGGAAGAATCCCAGGAAAATTAATCATTTTAGGTCAAATTGAGTCTAAAATTATTAAAATATGTCAACAATTCATTATTTATGCAGTTAAATATTGGATCCATTGTGTTAAAATGATGTTTAATTATTTCAGTGTTTAACATTTTTGGTGTTTTATTCCAGCATTAAATTGTCACCAGATGGATCCCGTGGTTCACATTTAGCTTTTTATCTCATCATTATTATTATTATCATTATTATTGATTTTCTATTTGTAGGAGAGACACGCGATCTTGGTCGCCCCTCCCCCACTGCTTTCTGACTTGTTCTGTTTTTTGCAGGTCGGCTCCGCCGGCCGAAGCGCCTCCTGTTGTCGCCTGCCAGCCCGTCGCCATGGATACGGGTAATTAACCCTGTAATTAATGTAACAAGTTAAACAAGATCATCATCCCTCCACTTCCTCATGAATATTCATCAGCCTGGGTAATCGGTGGGCGTGGCCTCGGCTCTGGTTCTGTCTTTACTGGTCCAGTCCCAGTTTGGGTTCAACCAAGTCAACATCTGACTGGTTCCCAGTACAAGACCAGAAGAGCCATCGATTACTTTAACGTTAGTTTGTTTCTAAATAACTAAATTTTACTTTATCTGGTCATTCTTAAAAAAATCGATGGAGAAAATAAAATTGTTGCTTTTATTTTTTGTTTTCCATTCGTTGAATTTTTTAAATTATTTTTCTCATCCTTCCATTGATTTTTCCTTTTTTGTCCATCAGTCCATCATTTTTCACTTTTTGCATCCATCCATCGATTAGTTATTGATTGTTTTGGTTTTTTCGACCTTCCATCCGCTCATCCAGGATTTCCAGGTTTTCCTGCTGATTCAGGAGGAAACGAAGTTCAGCCTGAAACACATGAAACTAAAACCCTTTAATATCTGATTGGCTGAATGCATGCTAACCTTCTGCTAACGTCCGTTTATTTCCTGTCAGCCACGGCGAACGGACGCTACTGCTGCTCCCGGGTTTTCGTGAACCACCGCTGCTTCTCGGGGCCGTACCTGAACAAGGGCCGCATCGCGGAGCTGCCGCGCGCCGTGGGGCCCGGGAAATGCTCGCTGGTGCTGAAGGAGGTGAGCCGCAGCCGACGGCGCCGCGCTCAGCCACAGTTCCCCCTCCTGACCGCCGTTTGTGTTTGTGCTGCAGCTGCTCAGCATGCTGATCAACGCCGCCTACAAGCCGGGCCGCGTCCTGAAGGAGCTGCAGCAGCTACAGGAGCCTGGATGGGACAGCCAGGAGGAAACGCTCAAAGCCAAGTAGGACAAACTCTCAGCGCCTCACTTCCTCCCCAGTCAGGCAGGGTTTGATGTTTGGGTTTGATGTTTGGGTCAGTCACATGCTTCACCTTCCTGCAGTTCAGAAAAACCTGCTGGAGGAACCGTTTTCCTCCAGAGCGACGGCACAGCGGCACAGGAAATCTCTTCTTCATCTCATCATCCTCAGTGTTCTTAAAGGGCCGGAATGCATCGATAAAAGCAGTTAAAATCAATAAAAAGCTGCGTATGGATCCAATAATCTGAAAACAAGTCAGATCCTTCTGGACTCCTCCACTGTTTGGGGATTTTCTGATTTAGAAATATTTATGATAAATTTTGATATTTACGTTCATGAATGACAGTAAATCAGATCACAGACGATAAGGTGACATCAGTAAAGCTGAAGCAGCAGTGGAGTAGACGGAAGATGCACTGCCCCCTGCAGGTTGGAGTTAGCATCACTTCACTCCAAAGTTTTTGACCATTTTTTAAGGAAATTTCCAATAAATTCTGTTGATTTTACCTGAATTTAAAAACTGAAGTAAGATGGATGTAATTCAGCATCAAACAGATAAAAACGGCTTTGATTTGATTGATAAAATATTAAAGTACAGAACTTTAATCTCTATAGTGCAGAGGGCCACATGAGAAGCTACAGCGGACCAAATCTGGCCCCAGGCCTCCAGTTTGGCACATGTGGTCTAGTTTTACTTTACTGATTAAAGAGTTCTAGTTTCATTGTCAGATTATTTCAGTCACAGCATAGCTGAAATAATCTGACAATAATCTGTAAACAACCTCCTGAAGCTTCGTCCCAGTCGTTTCTCTGAGCCGTTGATCTGAATCAGAGGTTCCTCTCGTCTGCGTCTGTCCTCAGGTATAAGGGGAAAACGTATCGCTCCACCGTCCGCATCGTCCGCCTGGCCGAGCAGATCCCAGATTTCTGCAGGAAGGTTTGTGTGAAGCTGCAGTGCTGCCCCAACCTGTTGGGCCCCGACCTGAGGGCCGACAGCTGCCCCGAGAACTGCTCCGTCCAGACCAAGACCAAGTACAGTGAGTCTGCAGAACCCGGCTGCAGCACCCTTCTGTCCTCTGCTGCAGCACCCTTCTGTCCTCTGCTGCAGCACCCTTCTGTCCTCTGCTGCAGCATATTACTACGGTAAGAAGAGGCGGCTCCCCAAGGCGGTGGGCGGAGACGAGGCCAAGCCGGCGCGCCGACGGAGGAAGAGGAAGGCCATCTTCGTCCAGAAGAAGAGACGCTCGTCCAACATGGACTACACCGCCGCAGGATCTCCTCAGGTCAGAGGAACCAGTTCATCTGCAACGAACTGATTCACTGAAACGGATTCATTATAAACGTTTGAATTCACCTTTTATTTTAGCTTTAATTATTTACAGTTTGCTATAAAATCCAGATGTTTTACTTAAGACACACCGTTTACTTTGTAAGCTACTGATAAACCTGGACATTTGAAGTCCATCTGACATGATGATGTCATTAAATGCTTCTTAAAATTATGAATACAAAAATATGCATCTGTTCAGAAGTTACAAATCTTTATTTGACCCAGATTTTCACTTTATACATTTTGTGAAGCAAAAAAGCAGACTACATCATCATGTAGGAATTTGGGGATTTACTATAAAAACATCTTTGTAAATGAAATCTAACAATATTTTGAACCAAAAGGGCTTAAATCTTTAAGGTTTGCCATAATTTCCCCCATTGGAAATGAACTCAGGATGGAGCAGATTCCCTATCAGCTAAAACTGCTGAGTCAGATTGTTCAGCTTCTGACACTGTTGGTTCTGTTATCGCTCGTCTGAACTTAAACAACCAGACAGTCACAGTTACTGCCGCCTCACGTTATTCACACATTCACCAGCTAATGACGGAGTAAAATGTGATTTCAATGCTTGCACTCGTTTTGTGCGTTAAGCTGAGAAAGCACCAAGCAGAGAAGAGCATTTTTATTTTAAATGAGTTGAACTCAAACGTTTCCTTGGATTGTTGCTGCACTTTAAGCAACCTTTGCAGGAATATTAATTCATGAATTATTGATATAAATTAATCTCCATCATGTCTCTATCTGTATAAAACTGAGGTTCTTTAAAATGACCTGCTGGTACTAGAAGTGTCATGCTGTGGGCTGTGGAGCTGAACTTTAACCCTGATTTCTCCTCCGTCCCTCAGGACAGCGATGAGGAAGAGGAGGAGGATGAAGAGCTGATGCAGTCCTGCAGCGAAGGCAGCAGCTCCGAACCGCGAGACGACCAGACCGACGCCTCGTCTGTGGAGGCGACCGGCGGCGGCGGGCGGCCGCGCCGGGCCGCGGCGCTGCGCAGGGCCTTCAGCGCCGCGGTGAGCCTGAGACCATTGATCAATGGATCGATTAATACCATCAATCATTTCCATCGTTTTGTTTGCTCTCAGCTAGCCACTCTTTAAACTTCAGTATTTCAGTTTATTTCTAATTCACAGAAAATGTCAGACCACTAAAAAATAATCATTTCAATTCAGCCTCACATAATTCCAACAATCAGTTCAATTATGTTCAGTTTTTATTCTAATTAGTTTAAAAGTGTCAAGCAGATTCCATCGAGTCGTCGACTGGCAGCAGTCAGTCCTCCTGGCCAGCAGGGGGCGACAAGGCGCTTTACAGTAGCCCCTCATACTGGGCACAGAAACCTCCAGCAGAACCAGAACCGGGCTCAGTGCCGGCGGCCATCTTGGTTCTTTTAGTTGTTTTGTTTATTTAGTTTGAATTTTTAAAATGTTGCTTAAAAAAAGTTTATTATTATTTTAGTTGAAAATAGTTTAAACCAAAATGTTACTGCTTATGGCAATAATTCAAATTTATCATCCAGTAACGGTTGTTATGGTAACAGGCGTTCGGATCGTTTGGCTCCGGCCCGTTCGGCGCCGCCCACCAGCCTCCAGACGGGCGCCGGCGTTCGACCCGATCCCTGTCCGCCTGCAGCCACAACAACAGGCAGCAGCACAAAGACGTCAAGGTGAGACAGAGACGCCGACCTGCAGGTCCGGGTCGAACCAGAACCAGAACCAGAACCCGGCAGTCAGAGTCTCGTTCTGATCCGTTCAGGTGGAGGAGGACGGCCAGCTGGTTCTGGACCGGAACCCGCTGGGGTGGAGCGTCGACGAAGTCGTCCAGTTCATCAACTCCACCGACTGCGCATCACTGGCCAACATCTTCAAGGAGCAGGTACACACACACACACACATGCACAAGCACACATATGCACACACACACATGAGCGCACACAGACACAGAACGACTCGATAAATTATATGTTATAAACCTGAAATAAATTTCTGCATGAATAATCTGAACATGTAATACCACAGATGGCCACTAGAGGGCTGACATGGTAAATCTGAGTCGAAAAAACTATAAAAGAAATTTTGAATAAAAGAAACATGACAGACCAGAACCGAATGACAAAGCTTAGAAAAAAACGCTGCGGCGGCCATCTTTACTGAGGTAACTGAAGCGCTGCGGCGGCCATCTTTACTGAGGTAACTGAATCGCTGCGGCAGCCATCTTTACTGAGGTAACTGAAGCGCTGCGGCGGCCATCTTTACTGAGGTAACTGAAGTGCTGCGGCGGCCATCTTTACTGTTGGGTGGTTCTGGGATCGTAAACTGTTCACCAGGAATAAAAAACATTTCTAAAGGTGACATAAGGAATGGAAACAGAGGAAGTGTGTTTAACGTGTCCACGTTCATGCCGCTAATCTGAGCAGAATAATCCCGTGTCTGGATTATGAGGCCTGTGTCCTGTGGTTTGCAGGACATCGACGGCCAGGCACTGCTGCTGCTCACGCTGCCCACCGTCCAGGAGTGCATGGACCTGAAGCTGGGCCCGGCCATCAAGCTGTGCCACCAGATCGAGCGCGTTAAGGTCGCCTTCTACAAGCAGTTCGCCTGAAGCTGCTGTCGCCACATTACCACAACAAAATAGTTCATTTCTGTTTTTGTTTGAATCTGTTGAACCTGAAGCAAAAAGAGGAAGAGACGATCGCTCGAAGGATTTATTTTGGTGTTGTTCCTGTTCAGTTTGCTCTGCCGATCTGTGAAGAAATGTTTAATTTCCTTTTTATTTGGAGGGAAATCCCGGCTTATTTCTGTTCGTCTGATTGGTTCCCTAAACATTTAATCCTAAAGTCGTAAGGAGTAATATATTGTGAGGTATTTATTATTTCCTGGTATGTAAGGAGAATCTGGAACGCTTGATTTACTGCACTCTCTCCTTATTGTTACAGAAAAGAGAAAAATCATCTAAGCTATTTTGTGTCCATCTATGCAATTGTGCTGCAGATATTTTTGATAAAATAAATTTCTATGGATTTGTAGTTTTAGCTGTTTTTCTATGATGCGTGGGGAAATGATTATTGATGCCATTTTAGTCTTTATTTACCTGAGCAGTTCATTTTATAATTGTGTTCTAGAAACAAGAAAATCACCTTTGACCTTTCCAACAAGGTCAAAGGTGATCTGACCAAAGCTTCTGGCATCAGACTTTCTGTGAATTGTACGATTTTGTTTATCTGCTGTGAAAAAGTGAGGTTTTGTTTTTCAAATTCATATTTTGTACCATTTTATGTATTAATTTGTAAATGTCAGTTTCAAACTAAATATTTAAATAGCTAAATATTTAGCTTGCTAACTAAATAGCAGCTGACACTGATAAGTCACACGAAAAGTTTATATCAATGTTCGCAAGAACCAGCTTTTATTTTGGTAGTCCACTTCCGGTTACTGGCAAGTAAATTTGCATATTAGCGAAATATTTATCTGGGATCTAAATATGTAGTTTGAGGCATAAAAATGAGCTTTCCAATGAAATATTTAGCTTCTAACCTAATGTTTAGTTTGGAGCTCTTTAGCTTAAAGCTAACTGTTAGCCTCTCAGTCAGATCAGACCAAACTGAAGCTAAAAGCTAACTGTTAGCTTCGCAGGGAGCATGGCGTCGTGTTGTTCTGCTTCAGTGGAGAAAAACTCACCAGTTTCTAACTTCACGGTCTGAGGAGGAGGAAGAGCCGAGGTCTGCTGGTTGGAAAGCCGAACGCCTTTAACCTTTAACCCTCCGTCTCTACGTCACTGATCTGTCTGTGATGTAGATAATATGATGTAGATATGATGTAGATAACATGATGTAGATAACATGATGTAGATAACATGATGTAAATAACATGATGTAGATATGATGTAGATAATATGATGTAGATAACATGATGTAGATAACATGATGTAGATAATATGATGTAGATAATATGATGTAGATATGATGTAGATAACATGATGTAGATAACATGATCAGCAGCTTTCTGACATTTTCAATCATTCTCATCTCAGAGGTGCTGAGAAAAGTATTCACAACCCAACAGATTTATTCAGTTTTTACTTTTTTGTCACATTTAAATGTTTATGATCATCAAAAATATGTTGATATGAAACAAAAATCTGAAAAGAGGTTAAAAAAAAAAAGGTGCGATCCCTGAATGGAGTTCATCTGTAAATTATTGATCAGTCTAAAACTAATTGAGGATTTAATCGATCGTAAAGCTGCAGAGTTTCAGGTCAGCGGTGAAAGAAGCGAGTCGGTTAACCAGACGGAGATCTTGCTCTCACTTTCACACACAAACCATCACCTGAAATCTGGGTCAGACGGAGGAGGAAGAGGAGCAGAGTGACGAAGAGGAGGTTCAGACAGCCTCTCTCTGCTGGTTCCAGTTTCTCTACTGGGACCAAACTGGTGGAAATCTAAAACTTTCCGGCTGCTGCAGGCCGAGGAGCCCTGACTCGGGTTGTGTCTGAGCTGAAACCGACACTTTGGTTTTATGGAGTTTCACATAAAAATGGGTGAAATGTTAAAAAAGTTTGTTCGTCTGCAGGAAAACTTCATTCTGAGGTTTATTTTCCATAAACTCAAACTTTACTCCACATGAAGGAATAATTATTGCTAATCTTTTTCTTTCTTTCTTCCACAAAACACAAAATCTTACCAAGTTTTCATCTAGTTTTTCCTGCAAATATCATATTCCACTGAAATAACTGAGAAGTTACTGTTCAGCAGTAATTCTGGACCTTCTGGTTCCACTGACAGATTTTTCACTTATAATAAAACATTTTTCAATCTTAAAAGTGAAAATCTGTCAGTTCTGTCATCAATATTAAGCAATTGACTCAAAACAAGTTCCTGTGTTTGCTGAAAAGTTATTTTTAAGTAAATTTAGTTTTATTTTTATTGCACTGAGACGTGTGCAGCAGAAACTGTATAAAATATTTGGTTTCATTTGGATGTTTTCAGTGTTTAGGTCAGAGGTCAGAGGATCCTCTGGATCTTTGTTTTCAGATTTAAGATGCTCGCTCATTCAGTCCCACAGCCCCATGCTGCCTCCATCGTGCCTCCCAGTGGAGTTGGCTTCTTCAGCAGACGTTCCTCTGGCTCCAGACGAACTCCTTCCTGTGTCACGGCGACTCGGTGACCTCCACTTCCTTTCTGCAGGTTGTTTGGAGGGATTCTGTGAAAACAGAGTGTGTTTTCCAAAAGCATGTTTCTAAATCTAAACACACATTTTGTCTCTTTCATTTCAGTGCAGATGCAGAGGGAGGTGATCACAGACTCAGAGGGATCAGACCGTCGTAAACTGGAGAAACCACAAGACAAAACAAACTGGGAGAGCTGGGAGAGCGAAACCAGTAAACTGTCAGAGTAAATCTGCGGTTCTTCTTCCTTAAGGTTTTCTGGTTTGTGTCAGAACTTTTCTGTTTGTTGACTCGATGTTTTGAAGCTGAACTGATTAAATGATTTTTTCTCCTCTGTTCTGATTCTAAACTTTGACTCGTTTCTCCTCACCTGCTCACTTCCTGCGGCTTCGCCGCTCGCATAAAGCTGACTCACTTCCTGTCGCTGCGTTTCACAAACCGCTGCGTTTGTAGTGCATGTGCTGCAGGCTGTGTGTGTGTGTGTGTGTGTGTGTGTGTGTGTGTGTGTGTGTGTGTGTGTGTTTCAGCTGGGAGATGAATGTCTGGGTTTCATNCATCTGATCCAAACTGCAGGGCGGCAGCTGATTGGCTGCTGGTTTCCATGGCGCCGGCTCTCAGTCCTGTCCTCATCCACTGAACAAAAGATTTTTATAAAACATAAACTCTTGAATGCAAATATTTAAATCTTAATTCTCATAAAATATCAATTTTTAAACAGCAGATTCATTTAAAACTCATCACAAATTAATAATAATAATAATAATAATAATAATAATAATAATAATAATAATAATTTGGCTGCTGTTGTAATTACTTTTTAACAAAGAGTTTGCATGTTTTATATTTATGCATCTTCAGATTTCTGCATTCAGTTTCCCTGAATATCAGCAACCTGCAAGAAAACTAGAAAGGAAATATTTCAGAGATCAAATAAAATTTTAATCAAACATAAAATCATTTATGCTGTTGCTTTGCAGCAAGAAGGTTCTGGGTTCAATTCCCAGCCTGGGTCTTTCTGCATGGAGTCTGCATGGTGGGTTTTTTCCAGGTTCTCCGGTTTCCTCCCACAGTCCAAAAACACGACTGTCAGGCTAATTGGCCTCTCCAAATTGCCCCTAGGTGTGAGTGTGTGTCCTGTGTGTCTCTGTGTTGCCCTGCGACAGACTGGTTAAAGCTGCTAGAAAAGCCTTCACCAGAAACTCTGAAATTTTCAGATTAATTTCAAAAATTTTCTACAACAAACATGGAAATTTTTTGAGTTAGAAAGTCTTAAATATTTGACTTTACTCAGAAAATCTTTGTATATTTTTCTTGAGTTCATGAGTTTCCACTTTTCTCCTTTTTCCATCTCTTCTGTCCCGGCTCGCCGTTGTATCCTTGAGTTGCTCTCTCTTTAAATCCGACTCATCTTCCTCTCACACAAGTTGCTTGTTTGTAGTTTCACATCGGCCCCGCCCCTGAAAATGTTGGGAATCACCATGGCAACCAGCAGAGGAGAAAACTTGCACCTTTTTAAAATATGTTGGGATTCACCTGTCATCCCCTGTTCCCCCAGCATGATGCTGCCACCACCAGCATCATGGTGGCAGCATCCTGACTCCCTGATGTTATCATCCAACAAAAACAATGAATGTGAAATAAAAAAGTTAAAGGATGAAAACTCTGAAACATTTTTTATAAATAATAAACTGCAGAAAATAAAACCTGCAGGAATCAGGACGGTATCCATGGAAACAGCAAAAAAAACAGAGACATGATCAGAAAAATGAGAAGCAGGTGAGCTAATCAGACGACGAAGAACAGCTGGGAGAGAAAACAGGAAACATTCACATCCAAATGATGAGAAGAGGAAGAGAAAAGGTAAGAAACTAAAACCTGCAAGAGAAATCAACTGAATGTGGATTATTTTAAAAATATTTGTCAAATTTTCCACCACGTAATCCATTTGTTTAGTTGTTTTAGTTTATTTCTATTATTTCTCCTGTTTTAGCTTCATAATGAACATGAAAACATTTTATTACAGTAACTGGGAAGGTAGCAGGATTAGAATGAGCATTCACATCAGGAGTTCACTGCAAACTGTTAATTCAAACTGCAGCGAGCAGAGGACAGCGCCCCCAGCAGGCAGCGGCTGGACGGTCCATCCAGCCGACCTGCAGAAAACCCACAAACCGCGGAGCCGAACCGAGGACAATCAGAGACAGAAATGTGTTAAAGTTCACAGCAGGAAGGAGTTCATAGCCTCATTCATTCATCAGCCGCAGCAAAACTAAGAACGAAAAATATGAGAAGAGTAGGAAAGAGTAATTTAGGAAATATTAGAATGCAAATTAAAACTTAAAATAGAAACTGCCTCATATTTTATTTGCTTTGAGGCTGAATTAGTGACAGGATTAATCAAAAGTTAAAATGAATTTTATGAATAAAATGTGAGAGAGTTTCTGCTCTGGAGAATCATCACATAAACCCAGAAATGAACATAAATATGTCTCATATGTTTAAATTACATTTTTCCTTTCCGCCTGTTTCACTCGGACTGAAAAGGTCATAACATGAACGGTGGCGCCCCCTGGTGGAGAACCGAGGCAGCGGAAACGGCCACAGCAGCAACATAAAATGAATAAACTATAACTTTAAAACATCTATGAAATGCTATTTAAACCTGCTGAGATTACTGGAAGTAAAACGAAAACCGGATTTTTGGTATTTTATTTATTTTTATTGAAAAAGTGAAAATAAATTGCAAGCAGGGGAACAAACAGGTTTGAACTTTTATTACATCAAACTTAATAGAAATTATGTTTCCAGTCCGCTTTACATTATTAAAATAATTATTTTATGTTTTTAAAGAAGAAATTATATTTATTCAAGCACCAAATTTGCTTTATATGTGGAACAGAGAGAAAAATATTTAAATCTTTTCTGTAGTTTTCACTTTGATAAAAACTGACTCAACATTTAATTTTATTATAGTTTCAGTTCACAGAAAATAATCCAGACAAGAAGAACTCAACAAATTTAAACATGAAGTGAAGAATCAAATATAACAGCATAAGCAGCCATATTTCATATTATTTTCCAGTTTGATTCTAATTAAACTGAATTAAATAAAATTCAGTTTATAATGCCTATTATTTGTTAAAGGAAGGATGTGGCGACAGTGGGGAGAAATGATTCCTTAACAAGATGAAACCAGAACCAGGATGATCGACCCGTTAAACACAGATTACCTGAACAGAACCAGGATCACTTTCCGAACGATCAGCTCAGACTCAGATTTAATGTGAAATCAGCTTGCCGTAACGTCAAATCCCTTATGAAGCTCAGAGCCATAAAGCTGTAAACTTACTATTCTGCCAATAAATACAAAATATAACAAAAATCTGCAGGAACATTTTATGTTTCACATCCATCCATGGAGCCCAACTCTGTAACAAACACCTAACCCTGTCAAAAACAGATCATATTTAATCTCTTGTTAGTTTTTGTTAGTTTTTATTAAAGGCAGAAACATAGATATGCAAACCCAGCGCCACATAAGAGTTTTGTTTCTTATGTTCAATAAATTTAGGTCATAAGTTTAGTTTCTGTTTCGATGTGAAGCTTGACTGAGTGTTGCGTTTAAAGACTAAAGGGAGAATTTGCTGCTCTTCGCTTAAAATCTTAATCCAGCCTCTGAAAAAGGTTAAGTGCTAAAGTTAGAAAAATAAAACCACAAAGTAATTTGTGGTTTTTATAGATTTTTTTAATCTATGTTTGTTTCCGTTAATAAATAAAAATATTTAATTCTAAATTAAATTTTACGGCGACCCGCGTCTTCGATCGATTTTATTTTATGTAAACACTCACAGGGCAGACAGGAAATAAAAACCTCCCTCTTTCTCTGGTCTAGTTTAGATGAGAAGCGGTGGCTGGAGGTGATAAACATTCCTACGGTCCGTGAACGCGTCACGCAGCCCGTTTAAACGCTGCGGCTCCGTTTCCTCCGCTCAGAGTGGGAGCCGCGGCAGGAAGCTGCAGTCCGCCGGGAGGTGAGTACTCTGAGCGGTTACTATGACCTTTATCACTTCCATCCAGTTTAGCTAAAGTATCTCAGCGTTTCCCGCCATGAAAACCGGCTGGTTGTCGTCAGACTGGAGGTTCCGCGCAGGTGAAACAAATAAAAGGTTATACTTTACGTATTGTGAGGCATTAAGTCATGTTTTTCTTAAACACGAACAATTTCTGTGAAATGGTTATCTACATATTTGGCTATAAACCAGATGCTTTCCTCCGTTATTCGGTACAAAGTTTTTTTCTTTGTTCTCAAGCCTGAACAGACGTGAAGTTGTTGTTTAGCCACCAAATAAACAGTTTCCTTCAGGAGGCGTCTATAAAACGTAAAAAGTCTTTTTCAAAGTGTCTGGCAGGTTTTGTGAGTTCAGGCTGAAAGAGGCTAAAAATGACTGGAAAGCAGCAGAAGAACAGCAAGCATGTGGCGACAGTGGAGACAACAAACCTCGATTTAACCAGAAGAAATGTAAAAAAACTCATCATGAATAGACAATACGTTTTCTTTATATACAATGAACTGTACAGCATAAATAACGACATATTTAGTATTAGATTATGTAGAATTTAAAAGGCTTTATTGAGTCATTTTTATAAAAAGATAAACAAACTATAAAGGAAATGGATGCCAACGTATTTTCATTTTCTTCCACATCCAGATCATGAATATTCTTAAAGGGCCGGTTGGTGCAGAATGTATTAATAAAACCCGTTAGAATATTTTTAAAAAATGTCTCTGGATTCAATATATACTTCTTTAAACACATGATTATTTCACTGATTTGTGTGGAGCTAATTTAGAAATTTTGCGGTGTTTGCCCTCATGTGAGACGATAACTTGACATCCAGTAAAGTGGAAACAGAAGTAGAAGTAAGAAATATCGCCGCCTGCAGGTGGGAGTTAGCATCACGTTTTTGTCCATTTGTGCAGAAAATTTGCAATAATATCACAATTATGCAGAAGCGTGAAAAAGTGCAGGGATCACAAACTAACTAAAAACTGGAGGGATTACAAACGCACAAAATGTTTTAAAATATTCTGTTAATGTGGAAAAAACACAATTTTGGAAATGCTGTTTCTGTTAAATAAGAAAGAAAATTAAAATCACACGTGAATAAGTTTGTTGAAGCGATGCGTCATTAAAAAACCTGCAGCTCTTCATCCTGCTCCACTTCCTGTTGTCGTCTTCTTCGTTTCCTCCAGTAGTAACATCCTGTTGTTCATTATCTGATCAGAAAGTTTCTATTGGAGCCAAAACCAAAAAACAAGAAAAGGTTTCAAAACTGGTGAGTTTGCATGAATCTGGCAGTGTAAGGCCACCAGTCCATCCCTGCAGCCGCTGATCCGACTCAAACGACGGCAGGAACCAGAATCTGTTCAGACGGTTTCACACCACTGAGCGTTTGGCAGTAGGCAGTATCTTCTCATCTCCATCCTAGAAAACGTTTCTCCTAATCTGTAGTGAAAGATCAATTACTGCCGCCACGTTTAACAGTCCAGCAACTGGTTCTGGTTCTGGTCGGGTGGATCAGAAGTGTTCTGACTGTGTGGGTGGAGGTGAGCGGTGCTGGTTCTGGTCGGGTCTGGGGTCTAGTCAAAGGCCTCTCAGAGAACAAAGGTCCTGGCTGAGTTCTGATGGATGACGGGTCTGAAGGTCGCGGCTCGCCACGCCGCCGCGACCTTCGTCTGATCTCAGGTCGACTCAGAGGGGGGTGACCTTCATCCTCCTCCTCTTCCTCACCTGCATGGCTCTTCACAGGAGGAAAAGAAAACGATAAAAAGAGAGAAACATTTTCTCCTGATGCTCAGAACCTGATTTAAGATCAAAGATCCATTTATGGATCCTCCTTTAATCCATAGGATTAGGATTATTCCTGTTATTTTCAGACAGAATCCGTCCATCCATCCATCCATCCATCCATCCATCCATCCATCCATCCATCCATCCATCCATTCTCTATGTTAAGGTTTTATAATCATTTTTTAAAATCTGCTCTAATACGGAGTGAAAACTTGCATCACAGTAAAACCTCTGTGTGGCACCAGAACCAGCGCGTGGTCCAGTTGGTCCAGCAGAACCAGTAGAACCCGTCCTGTGGTTGTTGTGCAGGTGTTTTCGCAGCTCGGCGTGTCGTGTTGCTCCGGGTCGAGTCCCGTCCTGGACGGATTAAAGCGGCAGCAGAAAGTTTGGACTCTGGAGGTTCTGGATGGACGGAGGAACCTCTGGCTGCAGCTGTAATCTGGTCCAGTTCAGACGTTTCTAAACGCTGCAGACCTGAAGTTCAGCTGCTGAGCAGGAACCGTAAAACCTCAGTATGCTTCAGCTTCACTGGGGAGACGATAATTCATCCAGAGTTTTTACTAAAAGGTGGAGAAGCAGCGAGGATAAACGGCAGATTAAAGACGTTTGGTTAGTTTCACGGCTCACCGGCCTTCCAGAGGTCAGATGTTCAGACTCCTTGCAGCCTCCAGGACCAACTGAGACGGTTTTTCTTTCTGAACATTTTTCAGCCGTCCCACCGATCGGCTCTTCGTCTCTTCTTGTCTGTATCGTCAACAATTCTGTGCAAAATTCCTGAACTGCTTCATTTCTTCCCTTAAAGCATCAAAACGTTTTTAAATCTTTGAAAGCCGGAGTCGGGATCGACTTTTTACTGGTTTTCTGACGACCACAGGAGAATTTCATCGTGCTAAGCTCCTTAACTCTGACCTCTAACTCGGCTGAAAAGCTCCTAAAGTTTCCGTTGAGCAGACAGTCGGAGGGAGATGTGATGAATAAAAAGGTTTCCCAGATGAACTGCAGCGTTCAGAGAGCAGAATCGGTCCGTCTGTCAGAAGTTACAAAACCACTGAAATTTAACGTTGAAATCTGTGAAAATAAGAAATGAAACATTTAAAGTGATTAGAGGAGCCGACCAGAGGAACGCCCAGCAGTCTGAGCAGTTTTCATTTCTACCATCGATTCACAAACTACAAATATTATTAGATGATTGTTGGTTTTCTAAAAAGAAGAAAAATCAACTAAATTCAGAAAAATTACTTAGAAAATTAAATAAATATTCTCAGTATGTCTGCATGAAGAATGAAATGAAGGTTTTATCACAAACTAATAAATATTTAACCTCCTGTAAGTTAAACACTGATCTGAGTTAATAAATTATAGAAAACCTTGTAAATATTCTCAGACTGAGAATATTTATAATATGATATAATATAATATAATATAATAAAAGCCTGAAGAATAAAAGACTTTCTGTTTGAAATGATGTTCAATCACCAATTAACTCTAGTTTTTAATTAACCAAAAGTTCAAAAATTCAGGAGAAAAATCCAAAATTCAGAAACAAAAGTAAAGTTTGGATGATTCATCAGCGCCGACTGGAAGCAGAGAACAAAGTTCCAGCCGTTTGTTTGAACTAAATTCTGATTTTAATATTTAATGTTTTTCGTTCATTTTGTTTCTTCTCTGTAAAGTTGAAACTGCATCAAACCCACTGAGAAGGAAAACGTTCAGACAGGAAGTGTGGTTGGTGTCGGAGCCGTGAACTCCGGAAGTTTGACTCCGCCCACTCAGTCGCATCAACAAGTCGCAGCTAAACGCCACGCTGCAGCTACAGCAGCTCCCTGCCACGCTGCTGCAGCAGCTCCCTGCCACGCTGCAGCTACTGCAGCTCCCTGCCACGCTGCAGCTACAGCAGCTCCCTGCCACGCTGCTGCTGCAGCTCCCTGCCACGCTGCAGCTACAGCAGCTCCCTGCCACGCTGCTGCTGCAGCTCCCTGCCATGCTGCAGCTACAGCAGCTCCCTGCCATGCTGCAGCAGCTTTTTTACACTGCAGCATCAGTTTTAGTGGATCTCGGTTTAACCATGTTGATGTTCATCACTGTTACTGTGAACCGAGTCGCTGCCTGTCCAGTCCTGTCCGGTTCTGTTTGGTTCTGTCCGGTACTGTCTGGTTCTATTTGGTTCTGTCAGGTTCTGTCTGGTTCTGTTTGGTTCTGTCCGGTTCTGTCTGGTTCTGTCTGGTACTGTCTGGTACTGTCTGGTTCTGTTTGGTTCTGTCCGGTTCTGTTTGGTTCTGTCCGGTTCTGTCTGGTTCTGTCTGGTTCTGTCCGGTTCTGTCCGGTTCTGTTTGGTTCTGTCCGGTTCTATTTGGTTCTGTTTGGTTCTGTCCGGTTCTGTCCGGTTCTGTTTGGTTCTGTCCGGTTCTGCTCTGTCCTGTTTTCTCGGATCACGTCTGGTTTTGGTTCTAAATGTGTGTCTGATTATTGATCTGTTGTCGTTGATAATAATCCTGCTGATCGGTTCTGTGCAGCTCCCCTGGACTCTGGCGCCCTCAAATAAAATCTAATGCAACAGATTGCTGCAGTACTTTAGTTTCCTGCGATGTCAGAATGTTTCTAGGCGATGCGAAGACAAACGGTTCATATTTCACAGAAATTCATTTAAAACATTTTCCATCAAAGTAGCTCCACAAAAACTTGATTTTAATGATTTTAATAGCAAAATAATCACAAATTTAAAAATGTTAAATATTTAACAGTTTGTTAATTAGATCAAATGGATTAATGTTGGAGCTTCAGGCCCGGTTCTGGTTCTGGTTTAAGCTGCTAAAAGCCCACTGGGCCAGGTCCGGGTCCTGGAAGCAGTTCTGGTCAGAGCGTCGGTTCCTCATCTGCGTTTAGGATTTCATCGCTATATATAGAGATGACACACACACACACACACACACACACACACACACACACACACACACGTTCTTCTAAATCCAGCAGTGACTCGGGTGTCACTGGGACAGAACCAGGTCCAGTACTCACTGGGAGCTGGTCAGGTTGTGTCGGCCGCTCTCTGGTTCTGGTTCTGGTTCTGCCTCTGAAAGATTCACCAGTTTGTGTTTTTCTGGTTCTTTCACTGAATTTGCTTCTGACTGATTTTGTGGTTTCATGATGAAATGTTTCTCTTCCTCTGCAGGTCGTTTGATACGAGGACGGAAAAACTTTAAAAAGCTCACTTCCTGTCGCCGACCTGCCAGCCGCCTGCAGAGAGACGGTGACGCGCTGCAGCTCGCACTGCAAGGAAACCTGGAAAATCCTGATTTAACCTGGAAAATCCTGATTTAACCTGGAGAATCCAGATTTTTCCTGATCGTTCCTGGAGGAGCCATCATCAGACATGTCTCCTTTCCTGCGGATCGGCTTCTCCAACTTTGAGATCGATCCCGGCTTGGCGTACTACGAGGAGGTGCTGAACCCGTACTGCGCCGTCTACATGAAGGAGGCCGTGGACACAGGTCAGTGGCTCCGGGTTGCTACGGCAACTGTAATTTGTTTTCCATGACGACTGAAGCGGATGTGAAAGTCCTTCCAGCCTACTTCACGCCGTCAGACGGGCTCTGCTCAGGAACCTGCTAGTTTTACAATAAAAAGAGTTTAACTGGTGAGATCCAGGACGAACGGACGGAAAGAGAAAATCTGGTTTCTGAGGCTTCGAATGTTTTAAAGTCATAAAAATAAAAAATGAATATTTACTTTTTTTAAAGGAAACAAACTGTCAGTAAAAATGTTTGGACCAGGGAAGGCAGACACAAAAGTAAAGGCACCCTAAAAGTAAGTGCACCCTAAAAGTAAAGGCACCCTAAAAGTAAGTGCACCCTAAAAGTAAAGGCACCCTAAAAGTAAGTGCACCCTGCTGTTTATGTCCAGGTTCTAAATTTGTTTGAAAATAACAATCAGGTTCACTTAAATAAAGATGAAGATAAAAAACTAAGTACACCCAGGATTAAGTTAAAAGTCTTTATCAGTGTTCCATTTTGACCTGCAGGAACTTTGACTAGGCCATAGGGGACCTTGGTTCTGGTTCTGTTGGTGACCCGGTTTGGACTCTAGAATCTGCTTTGCTAACCTCACTCCGGCGGCCATCTTGTTCCCAGAGGGAGGAGGCTTCCAGAGTCCTGACCTTTGACCTGCTAACTGTAGAGTCTGAAACATCTTAGACGTTTTCCTCTCTGGAGAACAATGGTGGTTTGGAGATGACCTTTGACCCTTCCAGTCTCTGCGTCTCTGGTTTAGACTGATCAACTGATTAGGGTGTACTTAGTTTTGAACTTGCTCTGCTTCGGTCGGCGGGTCATGCCTGGTGATGTCATCCCAGCTGCGTCGGCCATCTTGAATCTCTGCTGAGTGAAGCTGGAGTCGAAGCTTCGCCTGTTTCTGTGGAACCGCAGCCAAACGTTTTATTTCTGCCGCCGACAGAGAGAAACGCTCGGGTCCATTTCACTTTGGGACAGAGAAGAAGAAGAAAAAAGGCGTAGTTCAAGTCCCAGGAGGAAATAATTATTTTTAATGATTTAACGACATGTTGCAGTAAAATCAGTTTTCAACTGTTGACCAGAAAGGACCCATAAAGTTTCTCTACATTAATTATTTTGCTCAGATTCTAAATAAAAATCTTGTCATTTCCTGTTAAATTGCAGGAAATGACATCATGTTCAGATTCATCATTTCTAGCCCATCTGCAGTTATTTTATGTTTCATGTGAGAATCAGGAGGAAAATCAGCTGATCGCTGACTGAACATGAGCATTAATGGGAAACATGATGTCATCGAAGGCAGAGTTAAAAATGGCTGCCTTCTGTGGGAAACGTTTGTGTTCAGGAAGGGAAATACATTTACCTTCTTTTACTTTTTTTATTTTGGGTTTTATTAGTTTTATAAAAAAAAATTATATTTTACTATATTACTTTGGTAACACTTTATTTGAAGGGGGTTGAATAAGACTGTCATGACACTTTCATAAACATGACAACTCCTGTCATAAACATGAATAAGCCTTCATGAATATTTGACTGTTGTCATAAAACGTCATTCGGTAAATTATGACACTTTTAATACAAAGTTGACATTATTCAAAATGTCTTTGTTATGACAACTTGACATTAACCAGGAAATCATTACTGTTTAAACTTTACCTTTAATAACATAAAGTTACCTCATTTTTAAAGTGCAATCAGTAATACTTTTATAACAAATTTATATCAGTAATGATTTCCTGGTTAATGTCAAGTTGTCATAAAGACATTTTGAATAATGTCAACTTTGTATTAAAAGTGTCATAATTTACCGAATGACGCTTTATGACAACAGTCATAAATATTCATGAAGGCTTATTGATGTTCATGACAGGTGTTATGACATGTTTATAACAGTGTCATGACAGTAATGGTAATAAGGTGTTACTATTACTTTTAGTTTTATGGTGATTTTTATATTTAATTCACTAGTAATAATATGAAAAATATGGTTTTTACCTTATTTCGTTTTTATTTTAAATTCATTTTATTTCTAATTTGTTTCTATTTAATTTAATCTACTTATTACTTTTTTAATTTTATTTAAATTTTTTCTCTATTTTCATGATTTATTTTGTACAGCATATAATTTTCAAACAGTTTTCCCTTTTATATTCATAAGACTCAAACAGGACCTCCAGTTATTAATGAGTTGTCATGGTAACGGTGTCGCTGGTTCTGATCAGGTCCGGTAAAGTTTCAGACATCATTTCTCTGTGTTTCAGTATTTTTGACCTTCATCTTTCTGCCGCATTTCGGCCGGTTGCGTATTAGGAATCGTGTGAAAATGATGAATATGGAAGTAAAACCGAGGCGGTCCGTTTAGTTTTCTGGGTGACAGAAAAACCCGTCATTTCAGACGGAACCGGTTCTGACTCAGAAGAAGCAGGAGGGCAAACGACAGGAAGTCAGCGTTTTCTGAGCGTCACCTTTTTGTTTTTAGCAGTTCACACAGGAACTGGCTCACATGTCACTCTGACAACATGTTGGCTCATCTGGCTGCACAGAACCAGAACCGGCCGGGTTCTGGGCCCAGAAATGGCTCCGATGTTCTGCTGCAGGCAAAGTGGAAACTTTGAGAGTTTAATGGGTTTTACTGGAAACATTTTGGCTAATTAGTCTGGAAATAACTGAACTAGTTTCAATAAAACAAGTAGATTTGTTTTGGACTTTATGGTCCAATTAATCGCGATTAATCGATTATTGGAATAATCAACTAATTTAGCTATTGATTAATCATTAACTGGAGTAAACGGACTCTAAAAATCAATTTACTGAAAGATTTAAAAAAAGACTCAGATCAGTAATAAAACCAAAGCAAAAATATAAAATAAATAAAGATTAGGCTGATGTTTCATTTAAGCCTTTTTACACCGTCAGAAGTAACTGAGTATTTCTGGATTCACAGGTTAATACCTGGATACAAAACGTTGCAGAAACGGAAAAATGATTTACAAATTTTTTTTATTTTTAAAGTAAAGTAAGGAAATGTTATTTTTACATCACATTTTCAGCAATGAGGCAATTCAAAATGTTTTACATGAATGAGAGGAAATACAAACAAGATAAAAGAAAAGCAAAAAGGACTTCATGGTTTATAAACTAATAGAAACATAAAACTACATATTGGTTCCTCATAGTATCAGTAATAAACTACTAAATGTTTCTGCTGTTGGAGTTTCTTTAGCTTTTGCTCCAATATTAAAGTTTAAAGTAAAATCTAAGTCGATGAGCGAGTCATGATCAAATTATGCTGCAGCACTTATCTAAAAAACAAAACCATGAAACTCAAAGAATCAAATCAGAGGCTGTGTGGAAGTGAAACTGAAGCCGTGCAGGTTCTGGTTCCCAAGAGGCGTCCCTCAGACAGGGTGTGTGTGTGTGTGTGTGTGTGTGTGTGTGTGTGTGCAGAGAAGGGCCAGGTGTACAAGCAGAAGAAGCCCACCATGTACCCGCCGTGGAGCTCCACGTTCGACGCCCACGTCCACCGCGGCCGCATCATGCACGTCATGGTGAAGGACCGGACGGTGGAGCTGCGGTCCGAGGCCACCGTGGCGCTGGACTCCCTGGCCACGCGCTGCAAGAAGGAGAACGGCAAGCTGGAGATCTGGGTGGGTGGAGCAGAACCGCACCGGGTCGGACCGGACCGGTCGGAGGACACTCAGAACATCGATTAATGTTTTTCCTGCGATTAACTGATTTAAAGCTACAGGTCACCTCTGATGGCCAGAGGGCTACAGAGATTGAGCCTTAAAGGGCCGGTACCATCTAAAATGGGCTTTGAGCTTTGCGTCATGCTCTGTTCTCCCTCATCATAAACATGAGAAATCCTTTAATCTCCATGGCAACCATTCAGGTGCTAAACGTCTGGGTGGACCTAGCCCCGCCTTCAAGGCTTAGCTCCTCCCCCTCTCAGCTCCTTCAGACTAGCTAGCAGCAATTAGCAAACAGCTGCTGAGCTCATTATAGGAGTTGCTGCTCAGAGCAACGCTGGTAAAAACGTTAAAGGGTTAATAGAGGAGCCATGTTGGGATGACTTCCTGGAGGCGGAGCTTCAGAAAGAGCAGGAGCTTCTTAAAGAGACAGAGGCCCAATTTCAAGAGTTTAAATCTGGAAGCAAAATTTTATTTCAGTCATATCTGACAAAGAATTTTATAAGAACTTAATGTAACATATGTTAGCAAGAAATATGAATGCAGAGAAAGTTTTAACAGTTTTCCAACCGGTGTTTTTTTTATCAATGCTACAACCGGCCCTTTAAGAACATTGATGACCTAAATGTGACCAAACTGAGGATTAATTTAAAATGACCTAATTAACCTGATAAAGCTTCAGGTTTTCATTAATTTAATGGTTGAATTAAATGAGAATTTATTTCAGTTATAATTTAGTCCAATAAATCCTGGAAACTAAAAAGAAGAAAAATCAGAAATGTAAACTTTTTGCTTCAGATGATTCTCAGAAACATTTTCTACTTATTAAAAGTTAAAATGATTTTTGTCTGTTTTGTGGGGAGTTTTTATCTCCTGCTGAGATCAGAGATTTTCTGCCAACTGTTTCCTTCCCAAACAAACTGTAAATAAAATCCTCCAGGCTGTTTGTTCTGCCGTTCCCAGCATCAGGTCCCCCAGATGGAAGGTTTTACTGGTGCTGGTTTTACTGGTGCTGGTTCTGTGTTTCAGCTGGAGATGAAGCCGCAGGGCCGCCTGCTGATGGAGGCCCGGTACTACCTGGAGAAGAGCGGTGAGTCTCACCGGACCTGCAGCCAAAAACAGCAAAACTAAAACTTTACATGATACCATCAATAACTCTACCAGCAGATATTTTCACTAATACAATATTTACTTAACAGAATAAATGTTTAATAAACAGAAGTATAGACCCAAAACTTGAAATTGTGTTTTCTTGTTAAATGTTTGCTGATTATTTTATAAACTGGAAGAAATAATTCATCTTTTCTCAGCAGAAGCAGAATCTTCAAATCAAATCAATCGTTTGAATTTCTCTCTTAGACCGCAACCCAACTTCCTCCATTATTATTATTACTAATATTATTATTATTATAGTCACAGTTCTGATTACAGCTGCAGACATCCTCGAAGGAAGGTCAGAGTTCAAAAACATGTCACTGTAGATACAAAACAAGTACATTTTGCCAAAAAGTTCAGAATTTTTTTAATTAATATCAGAAATGTTCTAGAAAAAAAATTATTGAAAAATCCTTGACTTTTCCTTAAAAAAAATTTGTCTAAAAATGTTTTTCGGTGGAAATATTTGACTTTTTTCCTAGTTTTTTTCTAGAAAATTTCTAAGATTAATCTCAAAACCCTAGGGGTCACAGGGTCATGTCCTGGTGTGTTTCAGACGCTGTGGGTCAGGCCGGCGCCGACCCGGACTCGGAGCACGGCAGAGACGGCCTGTTCACGCTGCATCAGCGGCGCGGCGCCATCAAGCAGGCCAAAATTCACCTGGTGAAGTGTCACGAGTTCAGCGCCACCTTCTTCCCTCAGCCCACCTTCTGCTCCGTCTGCAAGGAGTTCGTCTGGTAAGAAGCGGCCCGAACCAGACCGACCCGGACTTGGACCGGTTCCTGACTTGGCTCTCTTTCTGCTCTGCAGGGGTCTGAACAAGCAGGGCTACCAGTGCAGACGTGAGTCTCCGTGTTTCCCATGATGCATCAGGAGACAGCCGACCTGCGGCGGTGTCCTCCATGTCTCTGTCCCTCTTGTCTCTGTGTGTCTCCCAGAATGCAACGCTGCCATCCACAAGAAATGCATCGACAAGGTCATCGCCAAATGCACCGGGTCGGCGGTGAACAGCAAGGAGACCATGGTGAGTTTATACCGGTTCTGGTTCTGGTTCTGTTCTGGTTTCTGACAATTTGCATCCAGCTGCACTCTGGTTCTTGTTCTGCAGATCCATAAGGAGCGCTTCAAGATCGACATGCCGCACCGCTTCAAGGTGTACAACTACAAGAGCCCCACCTTCTGCCAGCACTGTGGCACCCTGCTGTGGGGGCTGGCAAAGCAGGGGCTGAAATGTGAGGGTGAGACGCCGCCTGCACCGCATGTACACGGCCAAACATGGCCGCCACGCCTCCGTTAGCGTCAGGACGGCCAAACGTGGCCGCCGCGCCTCTGCTAGCGTCGGGACGGCCAAACGTGGCCGCCGCGCCTCTGCTAGCGTCGGGACGGCTAAACATGGCCGCCGCGCCTCTGCTAGCGTCGGGACGGCCAAACATGGCCGCCGCGCCTCCGCTAGCGTCGGGACGGCCAAACGTGGCCGCCGCGATTCCGCTAGCATCAGGACGGCTAAACATTCAAATCTTCCCTCTGATTCTCAGCTGGATTCAGGTCTGGACTTTGACTAGGCCATTCTAAAACCTGAACCAGCTGTGATCTAAAGTGTCCATAATGTCTCTGGCTGTATTTTCCTCCTGCTCCTTCTCTTCTTCACCGATTCCCTGTTCCCTTATTTCTTTGTTCCATAAAATCGTACCAACTGTAGTTAATTCGGTCACAGATGTTCCTCCGTAGGCGGGCCAGTCGATTTGACTGTTCCCAGTTTGTATCTCAGACTGGGAACCTTCTGCTACTGTAGATTTTAACAGTTATTGGACGTTAGTTGTTTGAACTGAATCAGATTCAGGAACATAAAATGTTTCCCATGACAAACCAGATGATGTTTTAGATGCTTTATGTAACATAAGAGGCTTATTTTCCAAACCCATAAAGATAATTTCATGTGCAGCAGGAGGAATTATCATGATTTAGGTCTCGGCGTTGCATCATGTGCAGCTGCTGCTGGAGATGTTCTCATCAGAAATATGATCCAGCAGCTGAAAACTCCTGTTTACAGACATAAAACGCCTCATTTCTCTGATGTTCATGCAAAGTTCAACATTTCTCTGAAAGTTTGAATCAACTGCATCATTTAAACACTTTAAGACAAATTGAGTTTCCAGAGATTTCAGCATTATGATTGATTTTAACAGAACCAAACGTTGTTACAGATGTGATTGCAGTTTTATTTTTTCTGTTTTATGTGCAGAGTGCAGCATGAACATTCACCATAAATGCCAGAAGAAGGTGGCGAACCTCTGCGGCGTCAACCAGAAGCTGATGGCTGAAGCTCTGGCCGTCATCGAGAGCCAGCAGCAGGTCAGGACATCTGCAGATGGAAAACTAAAACGCTCTCTGATGTAGAGAAATCAAGATCATTTCATAAAGGCATAAATATTAAAACTCCCTGATGTTATAAATTCAGACATCTCTAAGAGGAAAACCTTTAAATGTTTAGAGAAAATTAATATTTTCCAGAATGTGAAAGGATCCAGAAAAACATTAAAACATTTCCTGAATTCATCACTGGACTCTTTTAGTTCTTCTGCTGTTTTTATTCACAAATTTCTGACTAAATGTGGAATATTCTAGTTTTAATATCAGACTTATGCCTTTAACTATGGAACATTGTTCTTTTTTTCTAGTACACATGCAATTAATCTAGAAATGTTGTTTTTGGTGGAAATTTGTTCCTCCAAAGTCATTTTATTTTCCTCCCAGCAGTTTTCTTGTCTGATACCAAGTTTTGCTTTACTTTGAGGTTCTGACCAGCATTTTTTCTGAAAATGTACGGTTGCATTTTTTATTACAGCAGAAGCAGCAGAATCTACCCGACTCCTACGGGAAAGGAACGCCTCACACGGCTGCAAAATCGTCTCATTATGAGTCAGATTTCCTGATAATAGAAACAGTTTCATGAGTCATGATTCTGTGTGCTGATCAATGTTTCTTCAGAAACTGAATTGTTTATTTTTACACTTCTTTAAATTTAATCATTATACATAAATCAGTTCATTTAGCTGTAAAATAAATCTCTTCTACTGGCCGGATTCTTTCCTCGACATCTCAGAATTAAGATTTACTCTATGAAGCAAATTAATTATTATTTGCCTCTTACTTAATTTGGGACAAACAGTAATTCTCCACAATGTTTCTGCTAGAGCGAAAAAGTTTAATGGATGAAAATTGCAAATTTTCTCCAAACATTTTTACGTGTTGTAAATTTACACAGTCAACAATTACCAGCAAGAATTTTGGTTGTTCAGTTTACAAACTAAATCTTTAGCTAGAAAACTAAGTTGGAGTGTAAATATTTAGACTAAGCTAGCTCAAAGCTAAATATTTAGCTAAAATGCTAATTCACTTGCTGATACTGGTTACCTTTAATGACAAAGTTTGTCTGAGGATTTTTAGAAAAGTTTAGTTTCCAAAATTGTTTCACCTGTAATTTAAAAGTAAAACAAAATAATTTTTAAGGATAATAATTGTCTAACTTATTTATCTGTTGGGTTTTATTTTCCCTCTGAAGGCGAGAAGTACTAAAGACGGTGACATCATGGGTCGAGAAGGTCCAGTGGGCATTGGCCAGCCGGGCGTGGTTCGGGCGCCGTCCGGGTTGGTACCGGGTCTGCCCGTCACGCCGGCGCCTGCTAGCAAAGGTACGCCGCCGCTGACATCACCACCTCCCGTCGGCTAGCTAACGTCTCACCGGAGGTTTCCGTTCGCCGGCAGATCCGACGGGCGTTTTGTGGGAAGGGCCGACCGAGGTGAGCAGGCCGGCCCCGGAGGAGCCGCTGTACGCCGTCCCAAAGAAGGACCATCAGCAGAAGTTCAGCATCGACGACTTCATCCTGCACAAGATGCTGGGCAAAGGAAGCTTCGGAAAGGTGCGGCGCCCTTAGTTCAGCTGCGCTGTCACACTTTGACTCATTCACACTTCAGCCAGGCTTGTGGTCAGGCCTGTTTGCACGGAAACATGTCACCTGGTGGAGGCGGATCCGTCCAGAGTGGTGCAGAACCTCAGACCCGTCTTCCTGTGGTTCCAGGTGTTTCTGGCCGAGCTGAAGAGGAGCGGGAAGTTTTTTGCTGTGAAGGCTCTGAAGAAGGACGTGGTGCTGATGGACGACGATGTGGAGTGTACGCTGGTGGAGAGGAGGGTTCTGTCTCTGGCCTGGGAGAATCCGTTCCTCACACACCTGTACTGCACCTTCCAGACCAAGGTGATGACCACAGACAGGGCTCCTGTCAGAACGCGGTCCTGCCGGTTCTGACTGGTGCAAACAGCAAAACCAGCTGCAAACACAGGAAACACGAGCTGGAGGTGTCAAAGCTGCAAAAACAACAGGAAGCATGAAAAGCTGCAACTCGCTCCTCAGGGTGAAAGTCCTCCAGGCCACCAGGGGGAGTCAGGAGTAAATTATATCAACTATGTAAAAATGCTGCTGAAAAAAACCATAGACATAAATATGTATACGTATATGATGTCTGTGAAAAAAACTGTTTTGAAAAAGACGTGAAGTTCTTCCTCCAAGTCCTCTGAGCGTCTGGTCCCAGTGTGTTGGTCGACTCCCCCTGGTGGTCTGGAGGACTTCTGTTCTGTGGAGCGAGTGTCACTCTTGTGGTTGTTTTTGTTAGAATCGCAGAACTTTTTCCCTTTGCTCCCATTTCCTGTTGCTGCAGCATTTTGTCTATTTATTACAGAATTTTTTATTTTTTATTTTTTATTGATTTTATTATTATTTTCTTTTAATTTCCCAATAAAGTGTTTGAATTATATGTAGAATTTAATAGTAGATTGTGGTTCTGTTTCCTGCAGTTCCAGTATATTTTTTTTGCAGCTTTTTTCTGTTTTTTTGCGTGTGTCTGGTTTGGGAGTTTGTCGCTCCTGTGTTTGTATCTCGTTTGGATCTGAAATATAACAGGGTCAGACATGAAGAGAGGTTCTGAACTGGAAATATCATCTCAAGGTTCTTTACAGACCAGATTAAAATCAGATGTTTTTTCCTGATTCATTCCTAAACAAGCAGAACCAGGCTGTAGTGAATGGAAGCAGCTGAAAGTCTCTTAATCCCGTCATGTTGAACTGCACTACAGTAAAGTCTCAGTCTGTAGTTTATCTCCTTTCAGTTGCCTGATATTAGAAATATTAAACAGTCAGCTGCAGTCCAGCTGTTTCTCCTTCATGTGGCTCAGAGTTTCTCATGACGCCATTTTGTTTTTCTCCAGGAGAACCTCTTCTTCGTGATGGAGTATCTGAACGGAGGAGATCTCATGTTCCACATCCAGACCTGCCACAAGTTCGACCTGCACAGAGCCACGTAGGTCTTCCTGCTAACGCAGCCAGCAGCCCACCGAGCTGGGAAAAGTATTTACACCCCTGAACATGGCTGCAGTCACAGTTCAGATCGACAAACATTAATATCTGAATAAAAACAAAAAGGATTTCAGCGTCGCCAGACGTTTCGCTCATGAACCTTTACTTACAATAAAAGATTCACCTCCAGCTCTGATTAACGCTGAGCAGGAGTTTGTTTAAAAAGAAACTGAAAAACTCTTAGGAGCAACTTGCTGGAATGGTTAATGATTGTATATTTTATAAATGTACAAATTTTTATTAACTGTATTAAATTTTTATTGCTGTTTATGTTAAATCTGTCGTTTCTGCTGTATGATGTGTGATTTTAGTGGTGGAGCCCAGAAACGATGAAATCTCATTCTGTGAATTAATGATCTGCTTTTCGTCCTGCAGGTTCTACGCAGCCGAGATCGTCTGCGGCCTCCAGTTCCTGCACTCCAAGGGAATCATCTACAGGTGGCGTTGTGCTGCGGCGTCGTGCTGCGGCGTTGTGCTGCGGCGTTGTGCTGCAGCGCTGGTTGAGTTTCGGACAGCAGGCTGACTCTGCGCTTCTCCCCTGCAGAGACCTGAAGCTGGACAACGTCCTGCTGGACTCGGACGGACACATAAAGATCGCCGACTTCGGGATGTGTAAGGAGAACATGCAGGACGACCTGCGGACCTCCACCTTCTGCGGGACGCCGGATTACATCGCCCCGGAGGTGAGCGGCCGCGGGTTTGGGTCGGGGGTTCTGGTTGGTGTGCGAGGCTGATGCTTGTTGCCGTGCCGACAGATCCTGCTGGGCCAGAAATACAACAGCTCAGTGGACTGGTGGTCCTTCGGGGTTCTGCTCTACGAGATGCTGATCGGTCAGTCGCCGTTCCACGGCCGCGACGAGGAGGAGCTCTTCCAGTCCATCCGGACCGACTCGCCCATCTATCCCAGCTGGCTCACCAAGACAGCCAGAGACATTCTAGTCAAGGTGAGATTCAGACCACCGGAACCAGTCCAGTCTGTCTAAGAGAACATGCTTTCTGGTTCTGTTGGTAAATCTGTCCCGTCGTCATGGCGACCAGCAGCGAGTAAAGGTTTTGTCTGACCTGGTTTTCTTCAGCTGTTTGTCCGGGAGCCGGAGGAACGACTGGGAGTGAAGGGAAGCATCCGGCAGCACGGCTTCTTCAGCAGCACGGACTGGAGCGCCCTGGAGCAGCGGCAGGTGGCGCCGCCCTTCAGGCCCACACTGGTAAGTTAAAGAGGAGCTCCAGGTGCTTGGAGTTATTTATTATATTCAGTTGTAGTGGGAGTTATTTTATCTGAACTATTAGTTTATTTTGGCTATTGAGTAATGTTTCTACTGAGGAATATTTTAGAATTGATGTCTTAATGACACAAAAATAGATACATTTATCAAATTGTCAAACACTTGACATCATTTATGTTGCTACAGAAAGAAAAATATCTTGAGAAGCTTCAGATATAAACATGATCAACTCACATCTGAAACTTTGAACATGAATGTGGTCAAACATTTAAACTGAAGAGCAGAGCCTCCTGTGTTCCTGTAGCAACAGATTGTTGTAGTTTGGTTTCTGCTGAGAAACAGAGAAGTTTAATGATGAAAGAGGACCTGGCCTCTGGATGATGGATGGATGGATGGATGGATGGATGGATGGATGGATGGATGGATGGATGGATGGATGTCCATGTCTTTACTCAGACCAGTTGGTGATGTAAATAGGACACCAGTTTTACCATGTAACGAAATGTTTCCTTCCATCTTCTCAGACGTCACCAAGCGACTGCAGCAACTTTGACAAGGAGTTCATCAACGAGAAGCCGAAGCTGTCGTGTGCCGACCGGACGCTCATCAACAGCGTGGACCAGACCATGTTCAGGAACTTCTCCTTCGTCAACCCAGGGATGGCCCGTATCGCCGCCCGCTGACCCAAAGTACCAACACTGGCTGAAACCGAGTCAAACTAAATCTACAGACTGTGAATGCCAACGAAGATGAACCCGTCAACCCCAGTGGGACTGGACTGTGGAACCAGGCAGATCCGGTTTGTTCTGAGGTTCCTCCTAACTGTGATCCTCCTGAGACCCAGATCCATTTTCTCCTCATTAGAACTGTTCATGGATTTATTATGAATCTCAATGCATTTGTTTTCCAGACTGAACCCTGAAGGCTTTAGTTACTCATTTATTCATGGATTTCATGTTCCTCCAGTTTAACACAGACGTTCAAACAGCCAGTAAATTAGTGGGACTTGAAAAACTTTTAAGAGTTACAGCACAGTCTGTAATTAATCACATTTAATTAGACATATCTAATAAATAAGCAATATTCTTATTTCAAAAGCAATTTCTGCTGCTAATTTACTGAATAAATAGACATCTAACCTCAGTAACAAATATTATTTTTAATCTGTTAGGTTATTAAACCATCAGATTGAAGCAAAGTGCTGTTCTAGCCATTTAGCTTTCAATTTAAAAAAAATAATTCTGTTGGAATGCAGAAGCTGACATGATTGGGAACGTCTGTGCTGCTGCGACATGTTTAGCACTGAGATGCTACTTTAGGCTTGAAAAGCTAGGCTAACTGCTTTTAGCACAATTTGAACACAAGTCTTTTCCAGCGTCCCATCGTGTCGGCTTGAAACAGAAATTAACCGCCAGTGGGCCGAGAGAAGCGGCTTTGCTGATGCCGCTTGTACGTCAGATTTAAGGGCGTACCAGAAACGCGAGGTCGCCGGAACCTTCGTATGTTAAAAAAAATGCGGCTAATATATTTAACGCGTTAAAATCCGTCATTAATTATCGACAATAACGCGTTAAGGTCCCGAGCCTAAAATTAAAACAATAATCGGTCTGATATTCAGCTGCCGTTAGCGGCCGCATCTATATTTCCATCTACTCGATTAGCATTAGCTAACAGAGTAACTCTGGATTAGCATTAGCTAGTAACAGGACAACTCCTTCCTTATAGACCATATGGATCACATTGGACCGCAGTTACTGTAAATAAATACCTCTAAAAGTAAAATAAGAGCCTGAATATGGTGCTGATCACTGAGTTTAAGAGTTTATTCCTCTGTTTTATGTTCATGAAAACATGTCAGACTTTTCTCCTCCGAGTCTCGGGAGGATTTCTGGTTCCTCATAATGTGTAAATAAAACTTACATGTGATGAATTATCTTGAGATAAAGTTAGATGTAAATAAGTGAGCTGTACTGTAGTCGTGGACGGTTTCACTCCAGATCCTGTATATTATATTAATAAAGTAAGTTTGTTTTTAAATGTTTGAGTGGATTTTGAGCATCACTGGTGGTTCTGCCTGTCTGCCCTCTTTCATGAGAACAGGAAGTAGGAAGATCATTTCCTACACAATAGAAAAGTCTGACCAGACCCATCAGGTGTTTACTGTCTTTACTGAACAGAATCTGGAAAACAGCAGAAGTAAATTCGGCTATTTTCCAGATTTTATTCCTTTTCCCAATCATCTCCATCCACTCTACAGGCTACATATTCCAGAAACGGTCATCTTTAGTATTTATATATGGTAAAGATGGTTATTAGAGTCATCTGGAAATTTGTGTCTCAGTCATGAGAACTGTCAGAACGCTGATTGGATTCTGGATTCTTTGTTTCAGATCTCAACTTATTCTACCACTTTTTCCTTCCACTAAGCTTTCCATCAATTTGGTTGGCTGAAGATGAAGAGCAGGACGCTAAAGCAGCAGAAGTTCAGAGGGCTAGATCCAACCATATTAATGGAAAGCTTAGTGGAAGGAAAAAGTGGTTCAGTTGTTTGATCTGAGGTCAGAGAACTGGTTCAGATCTTTGAGAACAGAAGAAACGAGCCACAGCTGAATGTTTCCTTTCATTTTTTCATTACGACAGATGGAGACGGTACATTCTGGGTTTCTACAGAACCAGAACAGAATGATAGAAAACAAGCAGGAGGTTCTGGAGGACGTCGGGTCAGGATGCTTTCAGGTCTCCGTCCATCCTGTGCAGATAAATACTTGGCATAGAAACGCTTTATGGCTGTAGTGCAAACCAGGGAATACTGGAGCCCGGTTCTGACCCGGTTCCGACCCACTGAGCTCTTCACCGCCGGCCGGTGGCCCCAGCGGCGCTGCTCCGGTTCAGGCTGCGGCTCAGCTGAGGGAAGTGGACTGTGGGGGTTCTGGACGTCGGCCCATAAAGGCCCAGGTTCCGAGCCGCCAGAGACTTTCTGGGCTGCTTGATGGACGGAAACGGAGAGAAAAGAGGCTGGCGGGGAGCCGAGGAAGAGGAGGGAGGAAGAGGAGGACCGGGGGAGGAAGAGGAGGGAGGAAGAGGCCCAGAGGAGGAAGAGGAGGGAGGCAGAGGAGGACCGGGGGAGGAAGAGGAGGGAGGAAGATGAGGACCGGGGGAGGAAGAGGAGGGAGGAAGATGAGGACAAGGGGAGGAAGATGATGTTGAAGGTTCTGCAGCAGGTCCATCAGAACCGCCCGAGTCCGGCTCTCCGGGCCGGTCTGAGTCTGGAGGAGGAAGAGGAGCTGCAGCTCTCCTCGCCTCTTCATCAGGGTCTGATTCTGGTTCTGGGTCAGTGAGGGAGTTCTCGGTCGCTTGGTTCTCCAGGTCCAGGGAGTCCAACTGGACCTTCACCTCCTCCACCTTCACCTCCTCTTCACATTCTGACTCCCCTTCCTCTTCATCATCATCCTCCCTCTCCTCGGAGTCTCGGACCCCGATCCGGGCCCGGACCCGGGCCGGGTTCCTGCGGTGCTGCCGGGCGTGGTTCCGCCACGGAGAGCCTCTGCGGCTGCCCGGGGATCCGGTGCTGCTGGAGCCGCGGCGCCGCCTGCAGGGCGAGCCGGGTACCGGCGCGCTGGCCGACCCGGGCCGGAAGGTTCTGGACGGGCCGCGGGGCTTCCGGCCCAGCAACAGGTGGTTGATGACGGCGCTAGACGGGTTGAGCTGTGAGGCCAGAACCCGCGTGGCGGGACATTTATCTGAGAAGAAGAAGAAAAGATGGCAGTGAGTGAAAACAGGCTGCAGGGAGAAACTGCAGCCAGCAGAGGGCGCCACAGGAGGACCAATCAGATCCCAGAACCAGCTGGAGAAAGGATGTGAGCAGCTGGTTAGTTAAAGCAGGAAGAACCGGGTCAGAAACTTCTGCCTCTACTGAATGTCCATCAGAACCAGGAGGTTCTGATGCTCGCCAAGTCGGCCATTTTTACTCAGGACCAGGATGAACTTTGACATCCAGTAGCGACGTCTGTTTCCACCAACCAGAACTTCATCGAAAAGTTGATTCATTTCAGCGACTAAGTTAAATTCTGTTTATTTGGGGGTTTGGGGGAGTTCAGAGAATCAGAACAAAATATCAGATCAATAATCAATCCGTTCAGTTCTGGTCTGGGCTCCTGCTGCATTAATTACTGCGTCAATGCAGATCAGCCCAGGTTACCATGGCGATTAAAGCAGGTACTGGTACCGATAGCAGTGGCTAACAAGACTGGAAGCTTCACAATTCAATGTTTGTATAGGTTTATTTTCTATCACGTTTCTTCCTTCCACTCAACTTTCCATGCATATGTATGGACCAGCTTCTTTATGAAATCATTTTTAGATTATTATTGTTCTGCTGGAATAAATCAACGTTTGGATGACGATTCAGTTCCTGAACAGAAACAGGAAGCCACTCCAACACTTCCTGTTTCCTAAAGTTTCGGCCCGCCACCAGCCTCAGCCGTTCTGCCGTTTGGACCCGAGTACCGTGAGCATCCGGGTCAGAACCACTGCCGGGTTTGTTGGGACAGTCCTGCAGAACCCCAGGACTTGTGGCCAGGCCGGGTCCTACAAGTCACACAGCGCGGTTAAATTCTGGACTTCCTGTCGGGGCGTCCGGGTCGGCGGTGCCGTCTCACCTGTGCGGATGCAGAGCCGCATGGCCTGCTGCTGCTGCCGCCGCTTGATGCGGCCATATTGCTTCTTCAGCGCCGTGATGTCGGTGCTCATCCGTTCCAGCATCATGCTGTTGACGGCCGCCTGATGCTCCGCACGACCACTTCCTGCGGCGGTCCCGCCCACGGCGCCCGGGCTCAGCTCGGCGATGCTGCCCTGCTCGACTCGCTGGTCTGGAGGAACAGGACAGACAGACGGCCTCAGGTATCAACTGTAAATGCACACCACACTTTTCAGATTCTTTTCATAGAAAACGTTAATATAGATTCAGCCTGCTGATTTGTCACATACACTGTAAAAAGTATTTTGTGGTGAAGTTTTTAGTGCAAATCTCTCAGCACACTTAATTAAAACTAATTTACAAACTTTCACGATATCAGCTTGTTCAAATCAATAATACAATATTGATGAAAAAAATTATTAATTCTATTGGCAGATTATTTCATTTATAACATGAGAAAAATATTATAAGTGAAAAGATCTTCCAAACTAAAATGGTTTGATCAACAGATTATTAACTTAAACCAGCTTTTAATTCAAGTTTACTGAGATTTACAGTAGAAACTAAACCAATAAATCAATAACACACCAATAATAAGATGATGTTTTTTCCAGTGTAAAAACAGAGTAAAGCTGTCAGGGACTGAAAAGTTTTTTGGTCCGATTGTTTCTGTCAGGAGTAACTGGGTCAGAACCGGTCTGTTGTTGCCATGCCAACCTTTGAGGTGTTTCTGGTATCTCTGCAGCTCCGGGGCCAGCAGGCCGCCCAGGGGCCCCAAGCAGCCCAGGGCCGCCGCCACAGAGTCATCATCATCCACATCGGCGTCTTCCTCACTGTCCCAACCGGACGGACCGCTGCTGGAGGACAGAACCGGGTCAGGATGGAGGAAGTCTGAAAGAACACCAGGAAGGAACGGCTGGCGGACATGGTCTCCATGGAGACGGTACCTTGCATTGACCTTGGTGTTGACCTTGGCAGCAGTGGGAAACGGCGTGATGTTGTAGGTGTATTTCTCTCTGAGTTCGGCCAGCTGGGGGAACGGGAACGGCGCCATGGAGTAAACGTCCTGCAGAGCAAACAGAGCCTGAGCTGCAGGCCACGCCCCCCGGCTGCATGCCACGCCCCCCGGCTGCAGGCCACGCCCCTCCTGATGCTCCCACTACCTGCATGAGCTGCGCCGGGTGCAGCAAGTTCTGCTCCAGCATCTCCTGGGTCAGGCCGCCCATGGTGCTGTAGAACTCGTCCGCCGTCTGGCAGTCCTCAATCCTCCTGGAGACGAGACACACACAGGCTTCAGCTGGGCTCTCCTGACCCCGACCTCTGACCCCGCTGCTCCACTCACTCCCCCAGCCGCTCCCAGATGGCCAGCGCCGCCCGGAACAGAACCTCGGACCCCTCGAAGAACACCGAGTCCCAGATCTTGAGGACGGTTGGCGCCGGCAGGCAGGTGGCGAACATAGTGAGGAACCACTGCATGGTGAAGACGTTGGTGAGCGGCGGCTCGTAGCTGCCTGCAAGACAGGAGGCTCCTTCATCCTGATTCACCATGACGACCCACATGATGATGATGATGGCTTACCTCCAGCCTCCCTATTGGCCGCTTTCTGCAGGTGATGAAGGTGCTGAGACAGTCGGGGCAGCTTGAGCCGCAGCAGGTCCCGGAACACCGCCATGTCCACTGGAGACAGGAGGACACGTCCTCAGCACTACTGACCTTCCCCCACCCGCTGCTGCGCGCTGCCGGCCAGCTGCCTGCAACACGCCTCCTACCTCTGTGGCTCACCAAGTACGTCGTCTAGTTTCACGATACTTGAAATAGGACAAAACTAACTTCAAGATACAGGAGCTCATTTTGCTTAGAACAAGACATTTAATCAAAATGGCCGCCATGGTTGTAACGTATGCAAGATATGTGTGAACTAAAACTGGAAGTAGCCATTAGCCACAGCTAACCAGACAGTTAGAGTCACCAACTACTCAGGCGCTGAATACAAATCTTAGCTCCGCTAACGCTACTGGAAGCTAACTCGAAACCACTAAACACACTAAAAACAATAGACGCCAACGTCCAACTAACCCAAAAGACATTTTAAAAAAGCCAAAGCTAACACTAATACACAAACACACACATAAATAAGAGAGCACTAACGTAAACAATGTAACAACGTAAACAATGCTATCATTGCTAAACTAATCACATAAAAAATTAGCAGAAGCTAACTAAACCGCTAATGCAAAACAACTTAAAAATAATTTGTGGAAGCTATTGCCAAACCTCTAAACATGTTAAATTTGGCATAAGCCAACACTGAACTGCTAAACACAAAACAAAAGAAACTAGCACTAAACAAATAAATAGCAGAAGCTAATGCTAACCATTAAGACGCCTCCATTCCTCCCAGTTGACTGGTGTGAGACTCGCACAGAAAGTTTCTGATTTTGCTTCATATTATCATAAAGTTGTATGAATATGATGTGACAAAGTTCTTCCAAGTTATGATATGGGGAACATTTTATGGCAATAATTGTTCAGTAGGTTTAAAAACGGCAGCCATGTTGAAACATGACGGCTTCAGACATGAGGCTGGGTTTACCTGATAGCGCTCGCAGGTTGTTGGCAAAGTAGCTCTCAGGCAGAACCTTGTCGATCAGGTAGATCATCACCTGAAACCCAAACAGCAGAACCAGGTGAGGTTCTGGAGAACCTTCCGGGTGGCTGACCCGTCAGCTGGACTCACCTTCAGCGCGTCGCTCTCGTTTCCTTCAGTCACCTCCAGGATGAGAGCGGCCAAAACGTTGAAGCCCTGGCAGTAACCCACCGACTTGTTCCAGCGGGCGTAGGCCAGCAGAACCCGCTTCAGAACCACCCGGTCCTGCTCCCCCTCCTGGCCGCAGTAAGAACTGCAGCCGGTGCGATGCAGATCCTGCAGCGGAGAGGGAAGAGTAAACACAGGAGCAGACTTTGACCCTCTGACCCATTTCCATGACAACACCATCCCAGCTGCTGGCTGTTCTGTTTATGTGATTTTACCTGCATGGAAAGGGAACCAGGACGGTTAAAACCAAGAATTTATTCCAATCAAGAATTTCCTGTTTCTTTCCGACAGGAAGTGACACAAACGAGTCCAGGAAGGTCAGAAGGAAAATGGAGATCACATTCAAATATTGATTTAGCATGAAAACGTAGAGCTGTAGAAAGTTCTCCTGGTCCATGAAGCTCAATGAGACCCACAATCATTTCACCTGGAATTGACCTATCAGACGCTGACTGACACTCCTCCTCGGCCAATCAGATCACAGATAAAGTCTGGTTACCTTGACGATCTGGATGCCCAGGGAGTCGTCGTCTGGGTTGCTGCGCTCGTTGAAGGTGAAGCGAAGCGTTTTGTCCCAGTCGATGGAGATGCTGTGGAGGTAGCGGTCCGCTAGCGTCAGCCAAACCTGCAACGACACGCCACAGTGAGCCAGAACCTCCAGAACCTCTCTGGGTTCTGGAGGTCCAAACTCTGAACCCTAAACTGCTCATTTATTTGAAGCTACCAGTGTGATTTTAGCTCTGACTAACAAGAGCTGAAGGTTCTCCATCATCCTGAGCTCTGACTGACGTCACAACAATAACAATAACTGATGATGATGATGATGATGATGATGATGCGTACCTTCTTCCTCCACTCCCTCGGTATCCCGGTGGGAAGCCGAGCCACAGCTTTCAGCGCGTCGTACCACTGAGGAACAGAGACATCACACTTAATGTCCTTTATTCACTGTATGTAAACTTCTGGTTCCTATGTGGAAAAGCCAATCAGAAGTAAGTACACCCCAGAGCCAACGGTGGAAACTTCTCTTCTTTATCCTCAGCTTCAGCAGACCTGAAGAAAGTAACCCCACAGCATGATCCTGCCACCACCATGTTTCACGGTGAGTTCAACAGAGACGCCTCATTCTGCTAAGTGGAGCTGCTAGCATTAGCATAATTTCTAATTATCTTACATCAGATCAGTATTATTATGGCTGCTGATTTTAACCTTGTAGAATAAACTAAAAAAAAAACATTTTAAAATGCTGCACAGCAAAAACTCCAAATCACAGGAGTCAAACTCCAGTCCTCTCCTGTCCTGCAGGTTTTAGATGAGCCACAGGGAAAAACCCTGGAATGAAACGGCTCCATCACCTGGTGTAGATCAGGTCTCCAGAGCTTTGCTATTCTGTCCAGGTGGTTCAGCAGAGGCTCATCTAACAGCTACGGTACAGCGGCCCTGCAGGAGTTTGACAGCCCTGCTCTAAATCCTACCAAGTCGTTTGGTCTGTAAATACCTCAACTACCTTCCAGCAGAAATAGGAGCTGAAATTAAGTCAACAAGTTCTTCATACTGATGAGAAACTGTTACTGCTCCACTGGCAGATTTCCCCCCCATTTTATAAATGAAATAATCCACCTGGGGAACAAATAGTTTCTCATCAATATGAAGGAATTATTAACTTCAGCTAAGCTCCTATATCTTTAAATTTAGTCTTATGTCAAGTTACATTTGTCTAATGTAAAATATTTACTCTAGAAACTGAACCAAAAATCCTTGTGTGAAATGTTTTTGCAGTGTATTTATGTACATCATTATTTAACCATTTAAAAGCTGATAAACATTAATTTACATTAAACAAGTCGACAAGTTTGAGGTTAAATTTCCCCAACAGAAGCAGCAGAAACAGGAAGATATAAAGTTTTGTATAAATAAATAGTTTTTCCATGTGTAAGAGATTTAGTTTGTATTACTTGGTGTCTGTTGGTGCTCTTGGGGCCCCCTGAGGGGCCCGGCTCTCATATGCCTGGGGCCGGCCCTGCGTGGCACTCACCTGCTGGAAGCCGTTGTTTCCCAGCGACGGCTCGATGGTGAACTTCAGCCTGGTGTCAACACCTGGAAACAAACAGGAGCCTGAGCACCGCAGCTTCTACCGGATCAGAACCGGCTTAAAAAAATCAACATTTACAGAGAAAAGTTCGACCAGAACATCAGGATCAACAGAACCGAGTCAGAATTAAAGTCACATCTCCAGCTGCCAGCTTTTTCATCTTTTCATGAATCAGGATCATCTGATCCAAAAGGTTCGGGTTCATTGTTGCTGTCCACTTCCGGTGGTGCTGAATCCGACCCGAACCGCTAAACATCGACAGGAATTGAATTGGACCCGAAGCGAATAGGGAAAACGTTCAAACCGGACCGGACCAAACCGAACCCGTTTCCTTCAGCCGGAACCTTTTTAACCCTTATTATTATGTTAGAAAATCCCGTTTGACCTGCTTGGTCCGGTTCGGTTCGGCTCCCCTGCGCCATTCCGCTTCGTTGCGAGGCTTCGGGGGGGATTACCGGGGAGGACCCGCCCACTTCCCGGTACCGGATTATATTCCCACCCGGGAAAGCGCCCACGGAGATTACAGCAGCGGGACTACACCGGAAGCGCTTTACAGAAAAATACAAAATAAAAACCAGCAGAGTGAAAGAAAAACTGAATCTTTAAGGAGGCGGTTCAGATTCGGTGGCAAATTTTCAGAAAAATGTTTAATTTCTTCAAAATTATGACATTTAAATGTTCTGATTTCAATCTAAATTCTATTTTGGTGTCGGAGATTCAACATAAAAATAAAGAACAGAGCAAAATGTCCCCAGAATGAACTCAGAAAAATTTTACATTAAGCAGGACGAACATGCGGAGCGGCGGTCGGAACCGCAGGTCCACACCTGGTTCCAAGGTGCAGAGCAGCCGCGGGGCGCTGCGGGAGATCCCGTTGCGTTTCCGCAGGACGCTGCTGATGATGCCGCCGACCCCCGCCGGGCCCTGCGGCCGCTGCCGGCCGGCCGCCCGGGGCCTCCTGCCGGCGGGGAGCCGCTCCTGCCTCATCCCGGAAACAGGCCGCTCCGACCGGACTCTGCGCTCATCGCCTGCCGATGCGCTTACGAACCGGAGCCCATCAGAAGCCGAGCCGAGCCGAACTGTTCAAGCAGGTTCAGGTTCTGAAGCGCTGCTTCCGGACTAATAGGAACCAGGCCCAAACAACCTGCCGGTACCGGCACCGGTTCCGGAGAGCATCTGATGAGATGAGGAGGAAGTGGTGGATGCTGCTGATGCTGCACTCTTCCTCCTCCTCCTCCTCCTCCTCTCTGACGTCACCAGGAGGCGGCGCCGGGACGGAGGACGGAGGAGCTAACGGAGGACCGGTCCGGTCCGGTCCATAAAGTTCGACAGTAAAACTGGATATCATGTTCATCAGAAAGGAAACAGTGGGATTATTACGGATTATTTTAATCCTGCAGACGTCACATTATGAACTCCGCTCTTAGTTTTAGTTCTGGTTTCAAATTTCTGAGAAAATGTTGGTTCATGAGCCGGTACCGGTTCTGGACCTGCGGTCCGAATCAAAACCATCATCTACAAAATGAGCTTTCATGTCTGCAGAAATGTGCAGGTCTTTGAAGTGGTTGGAATAATTAGCAGAACTTCATGGACCCAAACAGAAACGGTTCTGATCTTACGTCTCTTCTGGGACACGGCCTGGAGGCACGCCGTGATGACGTCATAGTTCTTCTGGCGCTTGTGGACCAGCCGGTCCCGCCTCTTCAGCTGCCGCAACAGCTTGGTGGACTGCAGGCCGGAGCGGTGCTTCACCTCCTGGATGATGGAGCGCAGCTCCTGCAGGTCTGACAGGAGAAGAGCAGCACAGCGGGTCAGAACCAGAACCAGAACCAGAATCAGAATCCCATTCAGAACCACAACCAGATTCAACACCTTGACTTTTCCTCCCGTTTTGCTCAAACAGACCCAGAGGTCAGTGGCTCTGAACATGTTGGTTTATTATACTTCATTGAATAAAACCTCTTGGTTTATTCGTTGGCACATCCAGCAGAAAACATGAAGTTCATTAAACTACGTCATAAAATTTGTAGTTTCTGTAAAGAAGGAAACTTTTTCCTCCTAACTTTGAAGTTTAACTGCTGAAAGCAGAGCAGCAGGAAAACACCAGAACCGTTATCGGACCGTTTCCTCTTCCTGACTCTGCATTGTTAGCAGGCAGATGGGGTGTGTGTGTGTGTGTGTGTGTGTGTGTGTGTGTGTGTGTGTGTGCAGGGCAAACACTGCCTGTCTCTGCATGCCAGGCGAGACTCCAAGGTGACGACCCAATCAGCTCCACTAACCAGGAAATAACCAAACTTTATTAAAATTATTGATTATTCTGATGGTTTTTAATTTAACCATTTCACCTTTTTAGTGAACATCAAAATTCATTAATACATGCAAATAAAGTCATTCACTTCCTTTGTAAACTTAATTTTACCAACAGCAGCGTTCCTTCAGTGAACTCTTGATTTGTGAAAATCCAACATACCCTAACCCACTTCATTGCTTTCTGCAGTTTCAGTTTCAGTACCGGGTTCTGGTCGAACCCAGATAGCAGACCCTTCCGGACCGCGCAGGGCCCGCCAGCCCCCGCCTCGCCCCGCTCACCTTTCTGGGCCAGGTAAGTCATCTGCAGCCGCCGGGTGTGCCGCTCCTGCAGCTCCTGCAGGAAGCCGCAGCCGGAGTTGCTGCGGGCCGGCAGGGTGTCGGAGCCGGAGCCGGTGGAGCTGTCCCAGCTGTCCGCGGTGCGCCGCCCGCCGCCGCCGCTGAACGCGTCGTAGAGCTCCACCAGCAGGCAGTCCACGATGGAGCTGCGCGGGGCCGCGGGCTCCGGGTCCCGCAGCTCCGCCGGACGTGATGAAGGTGAGGATGAGGATGATGATGTGTCATTGTGGGTCCACTGCTGGAAGCCGCAGAAATCCTCCGTGGAGTGGCTGAACACGCCGCTCTCCTCCTCGGAGCCCACGCTGCGATCACATATGTTCACTTCCAGAAGTTCCTCCCGGCTCGGTTCGAGCCCCGCCGCCATGTTTCCGGCCGCTGGACCGGTTCCGACCCGGAGCGGGTTTATCAGCGGAGTGGAAGTTTGTCTGAGTCCGTGGAAGACTCCACGGCTCCCCGCGGCAGGTGGGCCGGTCCCGCCGCTCCCGCTGCCTGCCTCCGGGTTCCGGGCCGGACTTCCCGGATCCCCCCTCTTTGACGGAACAATGGACCGGTCCAAAGCGACTCCTGAGCGGCGGACAAACTTTCTGCTGCTCCACAGGCAGGTGCAACAGGTGTTTCTGCCAGCCAATCAGAGACGAGCCGAAAATGATCGACCAATCAGCTTCCTGTGGTGAGCAACCAGCTGAGCAGGAAGTATCAAGATGTTTTTCACTTTGCTTAAACTTTATGAACCTTTTCAGACTTTAACACGTAGTTTTATTAACAAAGTAAATGTTTAATAATTTAATATTAGAATAAAATATTTTATTGTTCATCGGTGATTCAGATGTAACAGCAGATCATAGAATCTAGATTCACATAAAGAAACAAAAAAGTAAAACAGAATAAAGAATAAAGTACTCTACAGTAAAACCAAATTTATAACATAAATACAGTTATGAAAACAGCAAAGTGCAAATGAGTTAAAAATGTAGCATTTTATTCAATTTAAGTTTTATTTCTCACAACAAATGTCTCCAGACTTTTTACAGTAAATTATGTCAATTCAATAATAATACATTCCAACTGATCATCAAACAGTAAGCTCATTTAATTCATTTCCAAGTTTAAAAAGTCCGAGCAGCAGAGCGTCGAGTCACTTCCAACAAATAGTAATAATTTCTAGAATCATAAATAACTTAAAGAGTTATTTATGACATGAGTCTGATTTAATGTGAGACAGAAGACGATGGAAATATTTATATGTTAGTTTTATTGTCTTTATTTAGTATTGCTCAAAACCCTGAAAGCCTGAAATGTTACTTTTTACATTTTTATTGTGAATTTTACATTTTATAAAAGTCATGAAAGAATAAAAAGATAAATAATATAAATGATCAGCAATAAATAAAATAATAAGATATAATAAAATTGATTAAATGGATAAATAAACTCTCCTGCTGATCATCTTAGCTCTGATTGAAAGTAAAAAGTACACCCTCCGGGACCGGGTTCACTTTCTTTTCATCAAATTTTCCTTTTTAATCTTTGTTTAGTTAAAATCATGACGCTGGTTTTAATCTAACAGGGGCATAGCGCCCCTGCTGGATGGATGCGGAGGATGACGTGATTTTCATGGAGGATTTCCATCCGGATCCGGACCAGATTCTGGTTCTGGACCTGATGATGAGGCTGCAGGTCAGATAAAGAGTTCCTGAAAGACTGAAGGACTTCAAACTTTAATGATCTAAAACTGATTAGTAGCCGAGTCCTGATTTTACAGATCCGCTCCATTTTTCAGCTCAGCATGAGACTGACTGCGTTTAAAGCTTCATTGGGTTTATTTTTACAAGCCCGTTAAATGAAACTCTTTACAGATTTTGCGGTATATTTTCTTTAATCTTAGTCAATTTTATATTGTGTCGATTTTGTTCAACTTCATTGATTTAAAAGAGGAACTTTCAGAGGAAGCATTTAGTTTCATAAGTAAATCAAGACGTATTAATTAAAGAGGAACCAGAATTATTATTTTACATTTATCAATTTCCCTAGTATTTCAATGTCTCATTCAGTATAGTTTAATTTTATTTTTCATTTTGTATTCTATTTATTGTAATAATAATATGTCAAGGCTTTTATTTTGCACAACCCAGCTGTTGTTTACATTCTGTTCTGATGACTACTTCCTGTAGTAAAACCAAGCTGCACCAACAGTGCCCCCTGCTGGATGGACATGGATTTACTCATTAAACCTTAACTTATATTTTATTCAGATTTACTTATTTATTTAAAGTTCTTTCTCTCTAAGAATTATATCTAAACTTATTTTTACATGACTACTGATTTAGTTTCTTAATTTATTATTTTAATTATTTCAAACTTGTAAAATATAGGAACATTTTAATGTTTTTAAACAAATCATAAATTAACATTCAGTCGCTGTTTAATTTTTTTATAAAGGTTTCAAAATAAAAGCCGGAATTGCGCCGGGACTTTTATTATGAAAGGCGGTCCGGAAGTCCCGCCCTCTCCCCGGTGTCTGAGCGGCTGTTTCGGCGTGCCTCCTCTCAGTGCTCGGTCTCTGCGGACGGATCAAGATGTCGGACCCTTGCTCCTTCTCCTCCTTCTCCACCTGCCTCACCAAACACCTGAACCTGCAGCTGCACGTGGACTTCGACAGACACGTGATCAGAGGGAAGGTCCAGCTCACCGTGGAGGCTCTGGAGGACCGCTTCTCCGTTCTGGTATGCTGCCCGGATCCGGTGCTCCGGTACTGACCCGGTCTCAGCCTCTGAGCTCACATCAGGCAGCTTGTCAGTGAGGCGAATAAAAACAGAGATAATTTGCATAGAGTCTGGTCTGGGGTCTGGTTCAGAAACACGGAGCTCAGGAAGATCTGCTCAGAGTTCTGCTTGGTTCTGGTTCTGCAGCGGAATAGCCGCAGGTCCAGCTGAGATGGTGAAGTTTCCTTTTCCAGCTGAGGTTTCTCTTTAATTCGGCTCATGAAGGCCACACTTGCATCACATATTTAATCATTTTAAGGAGTTAAATCTGAGCAGAGTTTTGTTAGAAGACGGTGAACTTTGATATTTGGTTCCGGAGTGAAAGAGAATAATTCCTCTGTGGCAACATAAACACACCGCAGAAAGTGTTTAAATGTTTTATTTGTGACTCATCCACACTTCCAGTTGCCACTGTGTGGAGTCCTGAAGTGTGACGTCATGAGGACAGGCGTTTTCACCTGAGCTCTTAATATTTCACTGAAGTGCAATCTGAGTGTGAAAGAGTCAGAAGCAGCAGAATGAAGCATCAGATTTCATCTGATTAATGTTTTATATTGATGACCTGGAGCTGCAGTGATGTGCGAACTTTGTTCTGGTCCAACTGGTTTGCAGCCAGGTGACTTTTATCAGCAGGTGTGGCTTTATCTTGTTAACCCCTTAATGAAATCAGTTCTTCTGCTGCAGACTTTGGACAGCAGGGACCTGAACGTCTCATCCGTGTCGGTCAACCAGCAGACGGCCCACTTTGAGCTGGGCCCCAAACACAGCTTCAAGGGGACCCCACTGGTCATCACGCTGCCCTTTGACCTCTCCAGGTGAGCTCACGTCCAGCTCCCCACCTCCTGTCTGTGTCATGTATGACCTGTCTGTGTGTCTGGACCAATCAGGGGCCAGCAGGTGATCGTGGAGGTGACCTATGAGACGTCTCCATCTGCGTTTGCGCTGCAGTGGCTCACACCTGAGCAGACAGCGGGGAAGAAGCAGCCCTACCTGTTCAGCCAGTGCCAGGTGACATACCTGTCAGACATACCTAAGGCATAGGAAGATGTGGTCGGGTCCAAAGAGCAGAAGTTCTGGTTCCTCTTGGTGGTTTCTAGCTGTTGAGACACAGATTTGGTTAAACTGATGTTTCTTCAGTGTTGAGCAATGGCCCGGTTGCTCCATTTCCTCCTGGTTCTGGTTCCAAACTGGTTCCGTTTCTAACGAAGCTCCTCGTCTTACCTCTGAAAAACACACAAAACCGGTCTGGAAGGTCCAACAGAACCAGAACATCTGCAGAGCAAATTGATCAGGATCTGAATCTTTGCGCTGCACTTTGTCTGACAGGCTCATCACTGCAGGAGCATGGTTCCCTGTCAGGACACGCCATCCATTAAACACACCTACTACGCACAGGTAACACACACACACACCTGCAAAGCTAACACACACACACACACCTGCACAGCTAACACACACACCTGTCTCCAGGTGTCTGTCCCGAAGCAGCTGGTGGCGGTGATGAGCGCGGTGAGAGACGGACAGGAAGTGGATCCTCAGGACTGCGGTCGGATCGTCTACAGGTTCCGACAGCCGGTAGGCCACGCCTCTTTCCTTTATGACATCATCACCGTCTCACCTGAGTTCAGGTCTTCACAGTCTGGCTAAAGTATTCACACCCCTGATGTCTTTTCATAAAAAACTCTGAAAAGTGTGGCATGCATTAGTATTCAGCCCTACGAGCTCTGTGACCTCACTGTTCCCCTCTGTGACCTCTGACCTCAGGTGGCTATGCCGTCCTACCTGATAGCCATTGTGGTGGGAGCTCTGGAGAGCAGGTAGTGTTTGATGATGTCATGGCTCCACCTGTACCAGGTGACAGGACCTCTGCTCTCTGATTGGTCTACAGGGAGATTGGTCCCAGGTCCAGAGTCTGGTCTGAGATGGAGTTTGTGGACAAGGCGGCGTCCGAGTTCTCTGAGGTGAGTCGCCATGGTAACCGTGATCCGATCAGAGAGGCCGGCCCCGTTCCGCTGCTCTCCCTCACCTGTTCTGGTTTCACCTGTCTATCAGACGGAGACCATGCTGAAGACGGCCGAGGACCTGGCCGGGCCGTACGTCTGGGGTCAGTACGACGTCCTGGTTCTGCCGCCCTCCTTCCCCTACGGCGGCATGGAGAACCCCTGCCTCACCTTCGCCACGCCCACTCTGCTGGTAAACCTGAATGCGCCTGCCACACCTGGCGCCGCGTCATGTGACCGTCCTGTTGACCAGCTGTTTCCTGTCTGTCTCTCCTCAGGCTGGAGACAAATCCCTGTCTGGAGTGAGTAACATCCGGGTCACACCTGGGTCTCCGTGTGGGCGGGGCTTTAATGGACAGGTTAATCCAGGTGGGATGGTGTCTGTGTTCCTCAGGTGATCGCTCATGAGATCTCCCACAGCTGGACCGGGAACCTGGTGACCAACAGAACCTGGGAACACTTCTGGTAACCAACCAATCGAGTAGGGGTCCAGTGGGTTTGGGTGTGATGCTCAGGTGTGTTCTGCTCCCAGGCTGAACGAGGGTCACACCGTCTACCTGGAGAGGATGATCGGCAGGCGTATGGAGGGGGAGCAGTTCAGGCAGTTTAAAGCCATCGGGGGCTGGAAGGACCTGCAGGACTCGGTGAGAACCAGAACCCATCAGTACGTCTCCTCAGAACCATGCAGGTGTTTCCTCTCACCGCTCGCCTCACCTGTCGCTCAGGTGAACACCTTTGGAGCCAACAACCCTCTGACCAACCTGGTGCCCAGCCTGCAGGAGGTCAATCCTGACGACGCCTTTTCCTCGGTGCCCTACGAGAAAGGCTTCGCTCTGCTGTACCACCTAGAGGAGCTGATGGGGGGGCCAGGTGACCCCTGGACACACACACGCACACACCGACCTGGTTCTGGTCCTTTGCTGATACACCTGTTGGCTTGTCTCTCCCTCAGAGGTCTTCATGGGTTTTGTGAAGTCCTACATCCAGCGATTCGCCTACAGCAGTGTCACCACTGATGACTGGAAGAACTACCTGTTCACCTACTTTAAGGACAAGGTGAGGAAACACCTGGGAGGGCCTCTGGGTGACGTACCTACTCAGAACATTCTGGCATTATGGACCTACTTGGGCGTTTTCGGTTTGACGAACCCACTTCTTGGCTTTTGGGGTGATGAATGCAGTCGAGGACGTACTTGGGGGCCCTGAGAGGACGTTGGTTTGACCAACCCAGCAGCTCCCAAGGACCCCAAGGTCGGTCCTTCACCCCAAAAGCCAAGGAGTGGGTTGACCCACTCGAGGACCTTCTGGGTTGATGAATATATTCGGGGGCCTTTGTGGTGAGGAACATTTCGGGGGGATGAATCTAGGGTCCCTAGTTCTGGGGTGTACCAGGTTTTGTTGGCTTCTTGGTTCTGGTGGTTCCTGGTTCTCAGGTGTCCAACATGTCGTCCTTCAGGTGGACATCCTGAACAAGGTGGACTGGAACGGCTGGATGTTCACTCCTGGGATGCCTCCGGTCAAACCTCAGTAGGTGAACCTTACCTGTCCTCCATCTGGTCCCTGAGACCCGTCCTGACCCGCTGGTTTTGGTTCTGATCCAGGTATGACACCACGCTGGCAGACGCCTGCATCGCTCTTACTCAGAGGTGGATCAAGGTAAGAACTGCTCCTCACCCACACAAGTCCCCTAGAGGCTTTGGACCGAGACGTCTGTCCTCTGAGCTCCGTCTGTCCTCTGTCCCCTCAGGCCAAAGACCTGAATGTCTTCAGCCAGTCGGATGTGAAGACACTGTCGTCCCACCAGCTCATTGAGTTCCTTTCTCTGCTGCTGCAGGAGGTAAAGCCGGCCCTCTGTGTCCCCCTGTGACCTCTGTGTTTCCCTCTGACCTTTGACCCCTGCTCTGTCCCTCAGGAGCCCCTCCCTCTGTCTCATGTGAAGAGGATGCAGGACGTCTACGATCTCAACGCCTCCACCAACTCAGAGATCCGCTTCAGGTGACTCATTGGCTCAGATCTAAGCTCCGCCCCTCCCTGGCAGCGCTGCATCCTGATTGGCTGCTGTGTGTCCAGGTGGCTGCGGCTGTGTGTCCGCTGTCAGTGGGAGGAGGCGGTTCCTCTGGCGCTGAAGATGGCGACGGAGCAGGGCAGGATGAAGTTCACCCGGCCACTCTTCAGGTACCGACGATGGGTCCAGGTGAGTTGCAGGTAAACGCTGCCGTGTTTCTCACCTGTCCTCCATCTTTGTGCCTCTGGACCTGCAGGGAGGTTTTTAACTTTGAGAAGTACCGTGAGGAAGCCGTGCGCGTGTTCCTGGCTCACCGCGCCGCCATGCACCCTGTGACCTCCGGCCTGGTGGCCAAGGACCTGAAGGTGGACGCCAGCAGCACCGGAGACCGCTGAGGCCCGCCCGGTTCCGACCCGGTTCTGAACCTGCAGTATTAAATCCAGAACCAGAAGCTTCTGTTGGACCAGATCAGGTTTTTATAAAGATCTCTGAGCGCAGCGCCGAGTCGTGTCATTTGTTTTAAACTGCAGGGAGAAAATCAACTTTCTGCATCTCTTTGGTGTGGAGTGCACCTCTTGGTTTAGACCCTGGTCTCCAACATGCGGCTCCAGGACCATGAGTGGTTCTCTGGACCTTCCACAGCGGCCCTTAACTTTAAATAAAGATGTAATAACAAATGCAGGTTGTTTTTCCCGCTGTAAAAAATCTTAGGAGGCATTTTTGATCTTTTATTGCAAAAATCTTGCATAAATTTAAAATAAAACAAAACTAAGTTAGAGGTAACTTTTCAGCTGTTAATAACTCAATATTGACTTAAAACAGTAATTTACCATTTTAACTTGTATAGGAAAATGTTTGGTTCTACTGGCAGATTATTTCACGTTTGGATCAATGTTAACGATTTAAGTTAAGGAATCTCCTGTTTATTTGTAAATTAGTTTAGTCTTTTTCCATTAGAAACTCGACTAAAACACTTGGTTATGTTTTGTGTTTTTGCAATAATTTCACTAAATATTCACAAAAGAACGTCTGAAAAATAACCAGGAATATTTTTGAAAGTTGTTTTTTAGGGTTGGAAACTTTTTTTTTTTCAGTCAGGAAGACTTTTTTGATTTCAAGCTCTTTGACATTAGGTACAAATACATCAACGTTAGAGGAAATAATGGATTTTTATAGCATTTTCTACAAATATCAACATCCCCTAGAAGAAAACCTAAAAACTGATATAAAGTTATAAGCAGTATAACATTTTAAAGATCCTGTTGCCATAAACACGTTTTATTTACAAAAGTAAAGTTATAAACCAAGTGAAGGACAGGAGTGGATGGTTTCAGTATTTTTGCCAATAAGCAGAAGTTTGTGTTCAGCCAAATTAATTCAGAGCCCGGTGAGTCATGGTGGTGGCAGCGTCATGCTGTGGTGATGGAGGCGTTCTGGGTTTTAATGTCTGAGCAGAACAAAGATGAACAGGTAAAGGTCATCAGGTCGAGTTTCACCATCAGCTTCCTGTTGGCGTGAAGCAACGATAAATTACATTCTGAGTTTGTTCATCAGGAGGAAGTGAGGAAACGTTTCACCAACTTTCTACAGAGTTTACATGAACCAGAGACCATCAGTTATTCGTTTTCCATAAAAACATCCAAACTGGATGCAAAGAACATAAAACTCAAACATTTTGGATGATTAATGTGAAGCAGCTGGTTCCAGAGGTCACAGGGGTCAGAGGTTAAATGGACACACCTGGGCAGTTCAGGTGACACACGGTCACCAAGGAAACAGCCTGGAGACGCCTTCAGACATGCAAGGTAACCAACCATTGCCCCAAGCAGCGTCTCCCAGCCCTGGTCCTCCAGGTGTTTCCTTCAGTTAGCAGGTGTTTGTTGGCCTGCAGTCAGCTGAGGTGCATTAAAGCAGGGGATTTCTAAACCATGCAGGTCGGTGTGCCTTGAGGACCAGGGTCGGGAAACGCTGCTCTAAAGCTCAGGGATCCTCTGGAGCGTCAGGAGTTCCCCACGGCGCCGACTGGGCCCGGTTCATTTTCAATCAGCAGCTCAGAGTGGAAGATGTCTGAGCCTGTAGCCGAGTTAGCATCCACACGGAGATGCTCGTCACCACGGCGACTCAGAACAAAATACTTTGGACTTTCTTCCAACTTTATCATTTCAAAAAGTTAAACAGCAAATTGAAAATCTGGACCTAAATGTAGCAAAAACTAGTTTGAACTAAAAACTGATTGGCAGGAAGTGAAGAACCCGTCCAGCTGCAGGAAGCAGGCGAAGCGTCTTCAATCTTTGTATTTTAAATCCGGTTCTAGATGACAGAACCTGACACTCAGTGAAGGTTCTCCTAAAACTCGACAATTTGAGCTGAAAATCTGTTTTTATTAAACACAGGAAGTGACATCAGAGAGGGTTACAAGACCTGCGGAGGAAATAAGGCAGATGGTGACCAGAACAATCCGGTTCTGCAGGAAACCGAGTTTAGGTCACATGACCATCAGCTGGCTCATCCCATAATACTGTGGGTTACCATGGTGACGCATAAAGAAACTCAGATTATTAATCAACAGATGAATCCCAAAATAACTGGAATAATCTGGGATTATTTATCCATTTTTATCTTATGGATGATTTTGTATTTGTACATTTTTAAAACATTAGTTTTATACTTTCATATTTTAAAAATAAAATTTTATTCATTGTATATATTTGTTACATTTTTACAGTTTAATTTTCAATTATTTTATTTTTCCAATAACCAGGTTAGTGTTTAAAACCATATTCAGATTTATTGAAATAAATCTTTATTTTTTTTAATCTTTTTTCCTTATTGGTTTTTAGCATCAGACCAGGACGTATTCAGCAGATTAACAGTTTTTGTGTTTTCATCATTCTTAGTTAATTTGATCATTAATTAGTTTTGGTTTTTTCTTTATAATCACCAGTTAAATAACTTAATTTTTTTTAAACAATCCTTCAGATTATTTGGATCAAAGATCTTCAGTTTGATTATTGATATTGGTTCTGATTGCAGATCGTCTGAAATCTGAATCAGAACCAAATTATGACATTAAAAAGAATCAAAAAGAAAGACCGGATCAGAACGTTTCTGCAGGAAGTTCTGCTTTAAACCAGGTCCAGAAAAACCTTTTGGGTCAGTTACCAGAACCAGAACCAGAGGAAGAAACACCAACTGAAGACCAAACTAACACTTTAGCCAGAACCAGCAGAACTTCCAGGTTCTGGTCCGGTTCCGTCAGGCCCAGCTGAGCGCCCCGGCCAGCAGAACCTCCAGGTTCTGGTCCTGCTGGCGGTCCAGTAGGCGCTGCTCCTCCAGCAGCGCCACCAGGGCGTCGCGCTGCTCCACCACCTCCAGCATCTCCTCCAGGATCCGCCGCTCCTCGTCCAGCTGCTCCTCGCCCTTCAGGTGATCTGAAACATCGGGCTGGTTAGACTGCAGCCCGTCTGGGTCGGAACCCGGTTCTGTTCGGGTCGCCTCACCGTCCACGGCCATCCGCTCCCTCAGCTCCTGCTGCAGGCGGCTCTGTCGGTCCTCCAGCTGCAGCTCCCGAGCGCTGAAAGCAGAACCGCCTTCAGTTCTGAGCCGACCCGGTTCCGATCCGTATCCACTCACATACTCACAAGATCATGAGTTCCGACTCGTATCGGACCAGAGAGTTCTTCTGCTGGACCAGCCGGAACCACTGCTGCATCAGAACCAGGTTGTCCAGTTTGCCCAGTCCTGCAGTCACAGCAGAGCCGCGCATCAGGCGCCGTCGTCATGGAAACACTACAGGTAACAGACACTCACCTCCCAGGTGAAGCTCCGTGTCTGGACCGTGGCTGGAGTCCTCCCAATAGTCTGACAAGAACCAGAACCAAGAGTTCAGGAACGGGTTCGTTTAGATTCAGGTGAGTTCAGGTAGAAGCTGCTGGTTCTGGTCGGGTTTCCTTTGGGTTTTATTAAAACCCAGGTGTGTGTTCAGGTGTGTTCTGCCGCCTGGCTCACCTGCTTCTCCTCGCAGAGCTTTCTCCACCATCACTCCTCTCTCCTCCAGCTCTCTCTGCTTCACCTCCACCTGCTGCAGCTGCCGCTGGATCATCTGAAGCAGACGGAGCGGGATCACGGTCTGGACCTCACCTGTCCTCAGGTAAACTCACCTGTCCTCAGGTAAACTCACCTGGGCCTTGTGCAGCCTCTTTAGCTGCTCCTTCTTGGCCTGCCTCCTGGCCGCTCTCTGGACGCGGCGGGTGATTTTGGCGTCCAGGTCTCCGTCTCCGTCCCCTTCCTGGTTCTGGAACATGGCCTCTCTCACGCTGAGGCTGGACGGCTCTTTGGGCGGGACCAGGACGCCCAGAACCTCCGTGGGACAGGAAGACTGTCCATCCGAGTCCGGGACGCTGTCCCTCACGCGCTTCTTCCTCTGAAACAAATGGCGGCTCAAACCTGGACTGACAGCATCGCTTGCAGGACAGGTGAGTCTTACCTTGACACCATACGACCGCCTGAAGGCCAGAGCATGAGGGACGTAGACCTGCAGACAGACAGGAAGTGGACACAAGCAGAACCGGAAGGAGTTAGTCAGCTAGCGGAACCTCTCGGACAAACGAAGGTTTCAGGTTCGGCTGAGATCGTCTCCAACCAAACCGACTCTCAGTTCCTACCTGCTGGTTCTCCTCTTCATCCTCCTCTTCCTCCACGGAAACTTTCTGCAGTTCAGACACGAGATCGAACAACTGCAACTGCAACTGGAAGACCAGGACATCACAGTCCAGGTATTAGTCTGATCCACAGTCTGCTCTAAACCCTTTACATTACAGGAGTCTGTG
>NW_015113244.1:194825-196901 GCF_001443285.1 Poecilia latipinna | reverse complement strand
TATAGAGATTTTCGTTCGCTTTGATTGTATATCTCACAATTTTGTAATTTATCATTGTTTATTAAACTCTGAAAGCTGAGTGGCTTTAATATTCTGTCCTAGAAGGAGGTTAGATGGGCCCCTTTTTTTTGAGCACCTGCCCCTTTAGTGGCCTCTGCACGGCCCTGGTCTGTGTTAATCCAGGTATTAGTCTGACCCTCAGAGATTTGACTCCGCCCACTTCCTGTTCCTATTACGTTATAAACTCTTAAAATTGGCAGATTTTTGTTGTTTACTGATCTTGTCTCTGATTGGCTGATTTTTAATGTATTCAGTGATCTTGTCTCTGATTGGCTGGGTTGTGTCAGGTGATCTCACGTTGTTTCCGGGTTTTAGCGAACATCTCTGCAGAAGCGTTGAAGACTCCAGAGTCGACTCCTCCCCTGCGACTTGGGAACACAGGAAGTAGTGTCATTACATCATCACTGTGACGTCACCCTTTCTTATTGCATCATCACCTGTATCCCTGCTGTGATTGGTTGGGAGCCTCCTCGACTTCTCTGCAGGTAAAGTCCCGCCCCTCCGTTTCTGTTCCTTTCTGTTTCCAGGTAGAACTGCCTTCAACAGGCCTCTGGCTCCGCCCCCACCGAGCTCCACCTGGCCTGGGGGCGGAGCCTCCCGGAGCTTCTTGAGGTGGAGGAGGAGAGCTCCGCCTCCAGGAAGCAGAGGGAGGGTGGGAGGCGGACTATCCCTGTGGCTCTGCCTCTTCACTCCGCCTGACTCCTCCTCCTCTTCTGGCTCCGCCCCCCGGTCCTCTTGCTGGAGCAGCGGCTTCTTCTGGGGCAGCTCAGGTGTGATGTCATCAAACGAGCCCCGCCCCCCTGCTGTGGGCCGTTTCTGCGCTGCTGTCTCCATGACGACCACAGGTGAGAGCGGAGTGTTGGCGATATCAGAGTCAGGGGTGGAGTCAGATGAGGTGGCAAAGGAAGCGGTGGAGGGCGTTGGGGCAGTGGGCGGAGTCAGAGGGGAGGGGGCGGAGCCTCGCTGCACAGGTGGGCCAGGAGGAGGAAACTCTGGGGGCGAGGGGGGAACCTGGAGTTATAAATCCGCTACAGTAAAGATACACAGACCAAAACATCCCAAAGCTACAGGAAGTAACAGGCTGGAGGATTTCAAAATAAAAGGGGAAAAATGACATAAAAATAATAATAAAATACGATCTAATTACAATAACAATAAGTGTATTCATATTGTATTTATAATTATTATTATGGGTAATGTGGTTATTGTTGTTTGTTATTATTATTAAATAAAAAAGAAGCAAACAAGTGGTTTCATATGCATTCTTTTCAACGTATTATTTTTTTAGTTTATTTTTTGTACATCTTGATTATTGAATATGGAAATGGGTTAAAGTGAGAAAAAAACCTAAAGAAAAGTTCAATTTTCTGTTATAATGTCAGAATGGAACCAGAAACTCCATCAATAAAGACTGGAGAGTTCTGGTTCTGGTTCTGGTTCTGGTCGGGTTTCTACCTGCTTCCTCCTCTAACAGGAGCCACAGACCCGAGCGGCGCTCCGTCTCCCAGGGGCTGTACTCCCCCTCTACCAGCAGGGGGCGACACAAGACACACCAGATGAAGCAGCACACACACACCTGCGCGCACACACACCACACACACTCACCTACACACACACACACACTCACCTACACACACACACACCTACATACACACACACACCACACACACACACACTCACCTACACACAGACACACCTCCACACACACTCACCTACACACACACACACCCACATACACACACACACCACACACACACACACACACATACACACAGACACACCTACATACACACACACACCACACACACTCACCTACACACACACACACCTACATACACACACACACCACACACACACACACTCACCTACACACAGACACACCTACATACACACACACACCACACACACTCACCTACACACACACACACACTCACCTACACACACACACACCTACATACACACACACACCACACACACACACACTCACCTACACACAGACACACCTACATACACACA
>NW_015113244.1:178748-191586 GCF_001443285.1 Poecilia latipinna | reverse complement strand
ACACACTCACCTACACACAGGCACACCTCCACACACACTCACCCACACACACACACACCCACATACACACACGCACCTCACACACACACACTCACCTACACACAGGCACACCTCCACACACACTCACCTACACACACACACACCCACATACACACACACACCACACACACACACACACACCTACACACAGACACACCTACATACACACACACACCACACACACTCACCTACACACACACACTCACCTACACACACACACCTACATACACACACACACCACACACACACTCACCCACACACACACACACAGACTGGAACTCACCGTCGCTGGACTTGTCTTCAGCGCTGCCTTCCTCTTCCTCCTCTTCCTCTCTCAGAGTTTCCCGTCTCGAAGTGTTGACCTCCTGTGAGGTCACACAGCCTGGACCTTCATCCTCCTCTTCCTCACAGCCTGGACCTTCATCCTCCTCTTCCTCACAGCCTGGACCTTCATCCTCCTCTTCCTCTGAGCTGACAGCAGGAAACACACAAACAATTCACTGAAGATTAATATTTACATTAAATATCAGATTTGCAGCGTAATTATCAGAAACATCAGATTTATTATCAGCCACTGATAAAACAGGACAAATTATCAACATAAGGAAATAAAATAATTTCAAAACCTGAGAGCAGAAATGTATTTAATATTATTCACTTTTTACTTTTCATTAAATCTCATTTAGTGGGCCAGAAAACGTATTCATAAAGTTTCTGTTGAGGAGAAATCCAAGGATAATTCTGAGTTTCATATCAACTTTCAAAACTTTTTATTAATGACGTTTTCAAATATTCTAAAAATATTCATATAAATGTCATTTTTCAAACATTTTTACTGAAATTCAACTGATTAAATATATAATAAAGTTTGAACAACCTCTGAACTTTTTGACACAAAAATTATTACGGTTTTTCTATATAAATATGTTTTTGGTTCTTAAGACCCTCCGCATTCAAAATATAATTTTTTATTTATCTGATTTGGGAATGATTAACTGATCAGATATTTAAATTTTTCAAAGCTAAATTCAGAATGTTAAAAGCACTACCAACAATCTGATTAAAATTTACTGTTTTTAAATTTAACTTTTACTGAGTTTCGAACAGAAAAATCAGGTTTTAGCAGCAAAACTACATCGATGTTTGGTAACAAAAATCCTCCCAAAAAACTTAAAATCTGTTTATTTTCAAAGATTTTATAAAAATGTAAGACATAAACGTTTCTTCGTTTTATCTTATTTTTAAATCAAAATTTTCAGTTAAAACTACAAACAAACAAACAAAAAACATTTTCATACAGAAAAATCAAATCCTGCAGGTCAGAGAGAAGGACATTAGTTTTCCAAATATCTAGAAAAAATAATTAAAAAATGTGATTCCTAGTTTAAAATACTTAAATAATTCAGACATTAATATAAAAAAGTTTCATTTTTGTATAAATTTAAAGTTTGAAAAGAGAAAGAAGAAAATTAAAACAGTCACATTTTCACTTCAGTTTTTTGACAGGCATTATTTTACAGTTTGCAATAATTTGACAAGTAAAATTAAAACATTTGTGTCAGTTTTTAATTTCTTCCAGTTTGTAATAATTAAAGCTTTCTAATTTAATTGCAATTTATAATCTGATTTAAATAATGTGGCATTGATTGCTTTCCATATTTTCTGTTAAGGTTTGACTGAAAATCCTAATATTCTGAATTATATTTTTAAACTTTTCTATCTTTGATCCAAAGTTTTTTCCTGTGAATTTGACTCTTTTTCAGTTTCTCATTTTAATGCGGCTCTAGAAACATATTTTTGGTCCTGTTGGACTTCCATATAGCTCCGTCCCTCACCTGACATGCACACCTTGGCTCAGGTTGACCTGGTTCTGGACCTCCTCTGGTACCTCCTCCTCCTCCTTCCTGCAGTTCTCCAGCTCGATCCGCTCCGGCGTCGCCACCATCACAGACGCAGCTGCAGACACAGCAGTGCAGCCACGCACACACACAGACACACACACACACACACACACACTAAAGCCCACATCGATCCAGAGGTTTAAAGCGGCGGCCTCCGTGTCGACTCGTATGCAGACTGACGCGGCCAGGTGAGGCGGCCTCACCTGAAGACCGGCGGCGCTCGCTCAGAGAGCCGGAGAGGGACGCATCTGAGGACCGAGACGGCTGCAAGACAAGACGGACCATGGTTACCATAGCAACCACCTGCAGCAACAGGCGCGGGTTTTTGCTCACCGCCGATGTTCCCGTGGGAGTCGCTCTCTTCCTGGGAGCGGCCGGCCGGCAGTCAGGATGCTGCAGGCAGCGAAACTTTCCTGAGACAGAAGACGGAGACAACGCCATCAGCACCAGCACGGAGCTGCCCCGCCTTTATAGCCGCATGCCTGCTTCAAACACAGGTCATGTGACCTCTGCGTTCCCATTGGCTGCTGAGCTTCACACACACACAGCAAGAATCCTGTCAGATAAAAACCCCACAGAGCTGCAGCGCAGAGACCCAAGGTCCTTCACATGACGGCATCATGTGGCCGCTGCCAGGCTGCTGTGATGGCAGGGGGCCACACGGGTCCCAGGGGGCCACATGGGGGCCTGATGGGTGGCAGGAGGCCTGATGGGTGGCAGGGGGCCACATGGAGGCCCCATGGGTGGCAGGGGGCCACATGGAGGTCCCATGGGTGGCAGGGGGCCGCATGGAGGCCCCATGGGTGGCAGGGGGCCTGATGGGTGGCAGGGGGCCACATGGGGGCAAGATGGGTGGCAGGGGGCTGCATGGGGGCCCCATGAGAGCAAGAAGGGATGAGGGGGCCCCATGGGTTGCAGAGGGATGGCCCTCAGAACCGCTCATGCTTGAACATTTATAAAACTGATCCAATCTATGAATTAATTTGTGTTTTCTGCATCTTGAAGCAGCAGCAGAGCTTCCTGGTTTTTAGTCTAAAGATAAATCTGTTTGTCTCCATATTCAGCAGCGTATGATCCAGTTAATGGTTGCTATTCTTAGCTCAGATTAGCAGCGCTGTGGTTTCATGATAAATCATCTCTGCTGCTGCTGATGGAAACGCAGACGGCAGTCATGAGTCCAGGCTCCGTGTCATGTGAGCCTGGAGGTTGACAAACAGCTGCTGCTTCACCAAACTCAGACAACAAATGACTCAGATTAAAATGAGATGAATTTAGATTTCCTCAGTGAGTTTAACCTGAGTCGTACCAACTGAAACCTGATTTAAACATTGATTTAATTTACAAACTGAAGGTTGGATGTGGCAGCAGGTCTTTCTTCTGAGAACTACATGATTTAACTGACCTTCTGTCCAGGTGAGCTGGAGTTTTTCTACCTTCAGGTTTGATTCACAGCAACAGCCTGAACTTAAGATTCATTATCAAAAAAAAGTTTAACTGCCAGAACCCGCAGCTTCGTTCTTAAAGTGAAACTACCCCCCTGTGAAAGCAAAGCTCCGCCCCCAGACGAACAGCAACAACATCCGCCGCAGTGGGCGGAGCCAAGAGGTGATGGGGGCGTGGTCAGTAGGACAGAAGCTCTGTTGCTAACCTTCTTTAAAAAAAACGACTAACGACAAATGTAGCTACTTTTTCCAAAAGGTCAGAGGTCATCTGTGAACTGACCGGCGTCCTGGTCGTAGCTGTAGGAGACCAGCCTGAGGGGGGCGCTGCAGGAGTCACAACGGAAGCAGCTGCGATGGAAGAAGAGCCCCTCGGCGCTCAGACGCTCCATCACATAAACCTTCTGCTTGCAGAAGAAACAGACGTCGCTTCCCACGGAGACCTGCAGGGTCAGAGACACCGATTGGACCGGAGGACAGGGGGACAATGAAGAGACAAAACCAGAGGACAGGGAAGGACAGGGGGTCAGGGGAGGACTGGAGGACAGGGGAGGAACCAGAACCCAGACTGAAGAACAACAGAGTAAAAAAACCCTGAAAAGTCTTCACTCCTCATACTCCACATCCATAACTTGATTGTCTATTGAAGCAGAACCGGACCAGAGGCTGCCGGGTTCTGCTGGGTTTGTGACAAACTGGGACCGGGTCGGATTTCTGCAGCTCCTCCAACCACAGAGGGAAACAGTTCAGCCTTTACCTCCAGCAGATCTGATGATTCTGATGGTTTTCCTTCCACTCAACTTTCTATGAAGGCACCACTCCTGCCCTCTAGTGGCCATTCCACATAAAGATGAAGAAACCTTCTTACCAAGCTAGTCTGCTGCTGACGCTGAAAACGGCTGGTTATCTGCTCAGCCAATGAGCTCACTCCACCGGTGTACAGCTGGAGACACTTTGGACACAGGGACAGAGAGGACATGAGGGACAGAGAGGACATGAGGGACAGAGAGGACATGAGGGACAGAGAGGACATGAGGGGCAGAGAGGACATGAGGGGCAGAGAGGACATGAGGGTAAATCACAGCTAACTGATCTAATGTTCTCCATCTTCAGCAGCACAATCAGTGTTTCTGTTCTCACAGGACAAACTAAACCAGCCAATCAGGATCGATCCTCTATTAATTCAAAGCGTTCAATGGCGGCCATCTTTACTGAGGCCAGACTTCTGGTCTGGACTCTCCAGCTGCTGATTTTTGAATTTCTGCTGCCAGTTTTGCTGGAAGCTGCTGCAGTTGAACTGAAATTCTGATTGTGGAAACATTCTGGGGATTTCATGTTCCGGCTGCACAAAGTGCCCAGTCAGCAACCCGTCCAGCTGTCAGGGCGGTTCGGCAGGCTCCCGGGCCCATCAATAGGAACCATTCATGGGGTTTGGATGTTGTGGGTCACATGCGGCACTGGGACGGTTGCAGCCACAGGACACAACGAGACAGAGGACAGAGGAGGCCCGGCGGGTCGGACCGGGTCACGTGACGTCACGTCCAGCACCGGTACCTGCTGGTCCCGGCTGGCGGCCCACTGAGACTTGATCCTTTCCCTGAAGCGGAAACTCATCTGCTCCTGCTGGAGGGTCCGCTTCTTCTGGCAGAGACAGGGCAGCGCAGAACCGTGAGGTTCTGTTGGTAACAAGTATTCACCCCCCTCCCGGAATAATTGACCCTTTTCACTTTAAATGAGCTGGAGGTCTAAAAGAATCAGACATTCCTATCGAAATGTCAGGATTTGTGATTAAAATCTACTGGGTTTTACCGGTCTCCATGACGACGACTGTGCAGGAGGCGTGGCCTGCGGGGGGTCTGCAGACTGTGAGGGGGGGAGGCTGGATGGCGCCCCCTGCTGGTGATCAGGTGGAATTACATTATTGAGAACAAGACCTTAGTTTGACATGTGGTACAGGTGACGTCATGGAGGGAAGCTCCAGTCTGTTTCCTGTTAACATCATGAGTCGCACCGCGGACCCAGAGCCTGACTCCGCCCACCTGCTGACGTAGAGCGGAAGCAGAAGAAGACGAAGACGTCACGCAGGTCGCAGAGCCCTCGTCCAGCTTTGCCTGCAGCTGATTGGCCATCAGACGAACTCTGGAGCGGCTGGTCCCGCCCACAAAGTTATCATCAAAGTCGCCATTAAAGTCACGTGACTGGAAGACAGAAAACAGGAAGACATGAAGATCTGAGACTTTAGATGGAAAAATTCAGAATGTTTCAGTGCATCCATCCATCCAACCATCCAACCAGAGGTAGCTGACCTCCTGCAGCTCTCCGCTCTCCGGACTCGTCCTTCTCCTTTTGCCCAGAGCGTCTCCATGCTCCTGCAGAGGTAACAGGTCAATACCACGGTAAGTCTGAGACAGAACACAGCAGACATAATGAGGAGGAGCCACTGGTACCTTTGGGTTTCTCTTCCTGGACGGACTGGTTCCCAGTCTGCTGAGGAGGGAGGCTGGAGTGAAGAGAGCTGCTCTCAGATCAGCATTCTGACTCAGGGAGCCTGGAACAAACGGCAACACCAGCTGTTGACTGATGCACCTTTACTGGACTCATCTGACCTCACATCAGTTTGGGTAAATAAAATGTAAAAACTGTTGCAATGTTCGGTCTCACCAGCAGGGTGCAGCGACTCTTTGTGCAGCTGGTAGAACTGACTCAGGTACATCACCATAGAAAGAGAGTCTGGTTCTCCAACAGACGACATCTCTTCCACCGTCATCAGAGGTGAAATCCCAAACTCCTGCTCAGCCACGTCAAATGCGAGGTGGATGTTTTCCTCCACTGACGACTCGTCCAGAGAGTCGTAGTCTCTGAGGTTGGACAATGTTTCAGGTCAAAACACAAGCAGTCTCCTGTGTTTTAATCACAAGCCTTAAAACATGACTGTCTAGTGTGTTACATCAGATCTGGTCGGCATCGGTGGATAAGAGCACAAAGGGCAAGGCCACTCTTCCAGGAAGTAGTCAGGTCACAAACAGCGACACCTCTGTAACCATGAGTCTGCTGCTGACACCAAGTCAGCAGCTGATTGGACTGAGAGAAGGACTCTGAGAAGGAAATGAGATGGGAGATCAAACAGATTAAAGATGCAACACTTTCAGAAAGCAGTTTCAGCAAATAAGGTTTGGGCATCTAAGGTTTATCCTCAGCTGTGGTCCAACCAGCACTGCACCTCTGCATTGAGGCTCCTTATATAGCATTTGAGTCCTTGGGTAAATGATGCCATGCAGTTTTTTTCTGCCTCTAAACGGCCTCCCACCCCTAACCATTGGGCAAAGGGCTGAACTCTTGGTACTTACTGTTGTTCCTGAGTCCAGGTGAGGCCCTGATCTACCTGATCTGACTGAACTTGATCCTGGAGTCATTGTAGAATGATTATACCTAACTGATGTTTCATCAAGAACCAGTTTACCTCTAAAGACCCAACCAGAGCCAAAACAAACCAGGTGACCCACTGATTGAGGCAGTGGAACCAAAGAGGAGCCAGGTGAGCAGATCTCAGGTAAACATGCCAGTGAGCCAATGAATGAACATTCAGGTAACAAAGGTTATGAAAGTTAAGTCACCTTGTCTTGAAAGTCTGGGGGAAGGCAGCCGGATAATATTACTCTCACTTGTGTTTAGCCCCGCCTCTTTACCTGTGTCCACCAGGTGTCTCACCTGGCAACCAAAAGCATATCAACATGAAAGGTAAAAAGTTTTCAGTGTCTTTATTTTAAAGACAACAACATAAAATAGCGTCTCTGTTGTGTGTTCACCTGAGCAGGTGTGACGGTCAGAGGGCTGATGTTCACGTATCTTGTCACTGGATCTAAAGTGAACAGACTGATGCTCTTCTGCATGTTCTCTGGAGTAGTCTGAGGCAGCAGGCGGTACAGACTCTCCCTTGGTGACAAAAGATCATGTCAAATCATGAGGCAAATCAGAAGTTAAATCATGTCCAGGTGAGCTCTTACCTCTCAGCCAGGACATCTAGTGGTGCTCCACCCTGAGCCCAACTTCTGATCATCCAGGCTGAATCCAGAGCTGCTAGGAACCCCCGGGCCACACCTGTCCCCATCGGCCAAAAGGGCTGTAGACAGACGGAGATCTGTTCTAACCATGATCTGCTGGTTACATGTCTTTGTCCAGAAGACACCTATCTCACCTCTAGCAGACTGTCTCCAACCAATGTGACCAGCAGCTGGTGTCCGTGGCGCTGGCGAATCAAGGCAGCGTTTTCTGATGCGTACATGCAGGTAAAGTCGAACATGGCGACGTCCGGCTGACCGTAGTGGTTCATGGCGAAGTGCAGGATTGGCAGCTGGTGATTGGTGGAGAAATCTGCGGCCTCACGGGCGTATGCCTGCAAAGCATCCTGGTCCACGTTCCCTCGAGACAGGAGCTGCTCTGTGTCTGGAAAGTCCTGAAGGACGACAGACTTATGAGACCTTCAACCCAAAGTTCTGTTGATCTTTGACTCCAGGTGTGATGATTTGCTTTGTAACCACAGACCTAGCTTACTACCAGAGGAATGGCTACAGGTAAGTGATTTTACCTGTTCTGTGTCTCTGTTACCTTTAGAAGGACCTGAGGTGAGATTATCGGTGAAGTGTGTCATAGTGAGCTGTTGCCTGCAGTCCAGGTATGTCATTATTACCTGTAATAATGTGTCCTATCAAAAGTCACTCCAGGTGTGATCGTTTTTCCTTGTAAGTATCTTCAAGGTAACTCTCACCAGGTGGTTCTGGTGAGAGTTACCTTGTGACTCTATTGACTTCAGATAGGATAAGAGGATGAACCAGCCACTACTTGCTACCAATAGAGTGACTACAGGTGAGTAATTTACCTTGCATTCTTTCTATCACTGGGACAGAGCGACTCCAGGTGTTTTACTTACCTGTAGAATGACTCCTTTGTCCAAGAGACTCTGTTTCTTTGCTGTCATAACAAAGTAGTGAGTGTCGTCCTTGTAGTAGACTATGTTCTCCAGGTCAATACCTGAAACCAGGTGTTTATGTTAAACTGAGTTCCAGACCAGGTGTCTCAGTCAGACCTGCAGGTTCAGACGAACCAGTTTCTTGCCGCAGCTCCTGAAAGAACCTCTGGTTGAAGATAAAAGCCACTCCGCTGATCTCTTCCACTTTGGCCTCGGCTGAGGTGTTTCTGTTTTTGAAGTTGGCTGTGATGGCGATGGCCAGTTTCCCCCTGAACTCCTTACGCCTGAAACCTGATCACCAGAAAATCTCTTATCCGGGTCTTGTACCAATCATAAACTGTAGAAGGACAGATGTAAATGTTTGCAAACCTGGCAGCGTGTTCCTGCGTCCATCTGCTCCAATGATGACGTCAAACTCCATCTGACTGACTGGGTGGGACTTTGGACTCACCTCCATCCTCCAGCCCTCCTCTGGACATGAGGACAGGTGACAGATCAGTTTGATTTATAAAAATGTAAACTGAACTTCAAGCCTTTCAATATAAACATTTCAGCTTTTAGTTGATTTAAAAGCTTAAACTAACACAAGAGTCTGAGGCTGTTTTCTCTGCTACAAATCTTTAGATACTTCAGTGTCCTTCATGAAAACTGGCTGGTTGTACTTTCTGCCTACAGCCCCTTCCTTCAACCTCCCTGGCCTCACTGTTTCTGTGCTGGTCTTCTGGTGGCTCCACCAGCTGCTTGAACTCAACATTGACATGAACTTCGGCCCCCAGGAGCAAGGCCACCTTCAGCAGAACGAGCTGCAGCTGACGGATACCTGCACACAGGAGAGAGGTGGTTTTGACACTGTAATCATGTCATCAGACAGAACCAGCTGGTCAAAGACTCACTGATGTGGTCGATGGAGCCTGCACAGAACTTTCCATAGAACTTTTTGGCCCCGAGACCCCTCAGGTCGTAGATGGTGAAGGGCCAAAGGTGGAGCACGTTGTTTCTGGAGAACGACTCCCTTTTCTCCAGGACTACCACTCGGGCTCCCATGAAGCAGAGCTCCACCGCTGTCCTGAGACCACAAGGCCCCGCCCCGATGATCACACACTGATCAGTCAGAGGGGAGACAAGCTGACCAATCAGAAACAGTTCGTCTAAATGCATCATTACAGAAAACGGTAAAGCCTCACAGTCATGTTTCTGCAGACCCGGCCCCTCTGGTACTCCTGCTGTGCCGCCCTCCGGTCCAGTTTGGCCCACAGAGCATTGGCCTTCCAGTAGTTGAGCCGCCGTTTGATTGGTTGGTAGAGAGGCTTTTCGGTGGAGCTGTGATCCAGCTGCAGATGTTTGCATAGCTGGCTGAAGCAGCGCAGCGCCGCCCTGCAGGTCGATGCTGAAACAAACTCATCAAACAGCTCCTGAGCTTGGCATTCTGGGTAAGACTCATCTCCCATGATGATCCCTCAAAGCTGCAGGGCATCATGGGAAGGGTGTCACCTGTTGGTGGGTCCCAGCTCCTCTTCTGACATCAGCTGAAAGGTAAAGAAGGAAAAGTTCAGACTTCTAACCTTCAGACAAAGGCTTTTAGGTTTTTCACTGTGACTCCGAATGAGTGCTGAGTACATTTTGACAATTCAAATGAAACTTTAGAACACGTTCCAATACTCCCTTTACGCTGGATTAAAACTCTGCTGTAATATAATCTGCCAAAGCAGCTTCTATGTAGGGATTTTGAGATGTCTGCAAGATTTTGTGGGATCTTGATAGGATTCTTGTGAGGTGTTTTATTGTTTTATTGGAGTCTTTTCCTAAGTTTTTGTAAAGTCTTTGAAGCGTCTTTGTAAGATTTCAGGGTTTTTGTGAAGTCTTCAGGGAGGTATAAAGAAACCAGTGGTTTCCACTGCAACTCCTGGGAGCTGAGCATGGAAAAGCCCTTCGGCTGTGTTTAGAGGTCCTGGTTAGAGCCTGGTGGAGTTTTATGATAGCGTTTGTGACATGCCGCCTCAGGAAATGACGAATAGAATGTAGTTAAAGTACCGGAGGTTATTTTGGGGACAAGAAGAACCTTTTTTAAGTACTAAGAGTCTAGCAACAGCATGAGTCCCTTCACAAAGAAAAGGGTTTTAAAAGCCTTCTGGTCATGTTCTGTTGGGTCATGTAGGTCAAGAAGAGCAAAGGAAGTCTTCACCCAGAGTGAAATGGAGTCTGTTTGGTTCCACAGCAGCATCCTAAGCTCTGATTAATTCAGAGCTTTGACAATCGATCATCTGGACATGTAGAGGACAGATTACCTACTGAGACTTGGACAGATGAAACACCTGCAGCCAAACGGGGATCCTACAAAGGTCTGAGGAAAAGTCAGAGGCTGTAAATACTCGTAAAAGCCATAAAATTAGTTTTCATTCTTCAAGTGATTCCTCTATAAGTTCAGTTGCAGTTCAACAGTCCCAGAGGAATGGAGCCAGATCTGATCCAAGGTTTATGGAGGAGAGGTTCTGTCCAGCTGTGTGAAGTAGCTTCAGTATTGAAGTAATCGCCTGAAAAAAGGCAAGTTGCTGAGATTTTCAGAAAGTGTCCAGAACTTCCTCTGGTGGATCTCTAACCTCCAAACTGAGAGGAATAGCATCCAGACATTCAGGAATCTGGAGATTTTCAGCAGCATAAAGCAGATAAAGCTTCCCTCTCAGCTGTGATGGTCACATGGCCAAAACAAAGACGCTCTCACACGCAGCCGACCCGTCCGTTCCAGACACCAGCTCACAGCAGGCCCGCTGTCTCCTGGTCATCAGAACCAGAGGTCGGCTCTGACCCAGGGCAGCCGGGTCCAGACAGCAGGAGCTAACCTTCACCTTGTTTCACCTCCACTGACCTGCTGGAGCTGCAGAGTGAAAACTGACATGGAGAATCTCTGCAGGCCATCAGCAGAACCAGCTTCCCATGTGGTTCTACTGGACCAACTCATTGTTACCTGAGTAAGACTCATCAGTGAACGACAGAACTTTCACTTCATCATGGCTCTGAGAAGATTCGACTTTCTAACATTTGGATCAAGAAGTTCTGCAACGATCTGAGCGTCAACATTCAGCTTGAAGTGTGAAAATGGGTGAAATGTACTCACATGTCAGCGTCTCTGACCGCCTGCAGCTCGTCTGACTGCTGCTGCTCGCTGTTAATCCACCCTAATCACACACACACACACACACACACACACTCTCTGTCACACACTCATTACGCCTTTCTATCTGGAAGGACTTTGGCTTCCATTCATTTCTAAAGCCTAACCATAACAAACTCAACTTTGGGCCCCATAAGGAGCAGAGGGACCTCGTAACGTAGTAGAAAAGCACAAACACACACATCGGTTCTCACAGGACAAACAACCACAATGTCAGAGGTCAGGGGGCGTGGTCAGACATTAGCCCCGCCCACCACTGTCAACAGAGATCTAATTCTGATCGGAGTTAACGAGCTTAACGAGAACCAAGCAGCAATCCCATCTTATCCTGATCTGAGATATAGTAAGGAGTCACAACACTAACAGCGCCACCATCAGGATGAACTCAGTATTGCACAGTAAATACCTCCAGTTTTCTTATCTTTAATTCAATCCAGTTGAATCCAAAACTATTCACACTCAGCAGATATTTCTTCTGCCAAGAAGTTTGTTTCTTTGCATCAGTTTTTAATTACATTTGGTTAAAATATGCTGGAAAGTATTCACACCCTCTTCAATAATCAATAGTCACTGTTAGAGCAGCAATCAGAGTTTTCTGCCTGTGATTTATCTTCACTGATGAGGCTGGAAGGCCTCCTTACTCTAACCCCACTCATCAACTCGCCCCAAAATGTAAATATTACTTCTAGTCGGAAGAAACATGTTGGCCAAATGTAAAGGTCCATTAGAACAGAATCGAAGACCAACTTTACATAATAAATGTTTTGTTTTATGTTAATCTCTGTGTATGTCCTGAATAATTTATAAGGACATACACAGTCAGTGTTTTTAATATGTCCACATTAAATGTGTCTAAAATCCAATGAATTTATAATTGTGTAATTAAATTTAAAAATAATCATTTCAACGCACTGTGAAATAAATTAGCATATCTGTATGTTTTCCTTTGTATTAAAGTGTTAAATGGATTTTTTCAATGTTAAAAAAATAACATTTGAATTATGATACTTTATTTCAGACAAACATTTCACTGACAAGTGTAAAATAAAACAATACCTTTCTATGAAGTACATAATCAATTATATAGAAACACACCACTCATTCAGTGATTATGAGTCTGAAAAGGAGTATGATGAAGTATAACTTATATAAACAAACCCCTTTTCCATTCCTAATTCATTGCATTGTTTTCCAGTTCTGACAGAAAAATGAAATAACTATGCTAATATTTCCTAAACCAGATGAAATGCATACACACACGTATATACATACTCATCTGCATATATACATATATACATAAATGATACACACACACACACACACA
>NW_015113244.1:134318-173423 GCF_001443285.1 Poecilia latipinna | reverse complement strand
CACACAAACCTGCATCCAACTGCCGAAATCATCCACAGAATTTCAATTCCCAGCCAGGTTCAGCCCCTTTGTTCATCCTTATACTTTTGAATAATAACCATTTTGAGTCTTTTCTTAAAATACCTCATACTTTGCTTCAGCTCTTTAGCGAATGACAGAAATGGACAATCTTTTCACTGTTTGAGCCTTCAAAGTTCTGAAGTTGAGGTTTTCTCTATAGTCATACCCCCCGTCCTCCTTATGGGGTTAGTGTTACATTAAAGATGGGTGTCAGTGTTTACTTGTCAGATTTATTTCATTGTTGACACATAACATTCCAAAAATATGAAATGTTAATATATATGTTGTACATTCATTAAAAACATCTTAAATGTATAATAACACATTCAAGTATTTAAATATATTGAGAAATGTAATATCGGTATGACAGACAATCTAATGATATTGACATGTGAAAAATGTGATCACAAGATTGAAGGAACATCAAACACATGAACAAAATACTTGACCACAGGTGGAAAATGTGACCGACGTGGGAAAGGGGAATTACATGTGAAAACGTGATTTTTTCCCCCCCATGGATTATGTGAATCACATGTGGAAAATGGGAATCACATGTTTTCACATGTGAAAACATGATTTTCATGGGATTTTTTTGTAAGAGTAAAACTCTAGCATCTGATTGGTCAGCCTACAAGCTAAAATCAGACCACATTATATTAACTAGATATCTTGTCTCCACCCACTCTTTACAATAGGGATTATTAAAGATTCTCTTTGGACTGCCATAGTGATGGTTTTTATATTTATTGATTTGTGGCACTGCTGGACCTCCATAGGGTCAGGAACTTCACTCCATCCAACATGTTTAAACATTTTATTGACAATAAACAGTTTCATAAAAACAAACATTTCTCCACTTGAGGATTTTACAGTGAAAACGGAGCGAAGAGAGAAGAGGACATCTCAGCTCATCGGTTAGCAGCCAAACGGGTTCTTGAAGCAAATGAAGGGAATGTTTACGGTGCACTGAGTATTTCCCCAACCATCTGAAATAAGATGAGACCAATCACTGACCCGCTTCAACAGAACCACAGCAGAACTTCAAATGGACCTCCAGCAGCTGATGAATGAATATTTAACCAGAGAATGAGACTTACATTTCGAGTACATGAACATGCAGGGGTAGCTGGGGACAGATGAAAGCTGGTACCAGTTGGTGTAATAGAACCCGTCCTGGTTGATCCACAGCCAGCGGTTCTGAAGGCAAACAGAGGAGGTGAATGAGTGAGGGTCTGATTTACTCAGAGTGAGGAGGGTTCATCCAGAACAGACCTGCAGGTTGAATCCTCCCAGCCAGGCCCGGGACTGACTGGCGGTCTGGATTATCTGCTGCAGGAAGCTGTACTGCCGAGGGTTGAGAACGGAAGCAAGATGGCCGCCAACACCGGTACAGTGTTCCTGTTGGACACACAGTGAGTTCATGTAAATACACATGTTTGAGTCGCTAACTAAATGTTTAGTTTGCTAGCAAATTATTAAAATTTAAACCAAATATTGAGCATCAAACTAAATATGAACCCCACTAACGAATAATTTACCTTGCTAAATAAATGTTTAGCTTCAAATTTAATTTTTAGCTTGCTGTCAAAATATTGTAATTTAAAATAAATTTCTAGCCTTAAACTAAATATTTAGCTCTCACTAAATGCTTAGTCGCAAACTAATTATTTAGCTTGTTGACTAAAGTAGCCCTAACCAAGACCCAGTCAAATATCAAGCCTCTAATGACTCAAAGTTCAACTCAAACTGTTACTATTGAATTTCTGCTTTTCAGAAATTCAATAGTAACTTTTGATGTTCTCAGCATCACAATGTTGCAGATTCATATGAGAGCTACGTTGTTTCCTAAATTATTCATTATAATGAAGCTGCTGCCACAGAGATTTTACTCATCATTAAGGTAAAAACTGCTCCCAGGACTAAAGCCTCAGGCCTCGAGTCCAAGCCAAGTCTCCTTGATGAGGCCTTACCTCAGCATCGTACCAGGACTTTGGGGAGCTGAAGTACTTGTAGCAGCGACCTTCGTACATGAACCAGAATTCAGGGCAGAAGTTGTAGCGAGGAGCTGCAGAGGAAACATGGAGGAACCATCAGTTGGTGGAACCACTGAAACACAGCAGAGAGGGAAGAAAATCCAGAGACACCGACCTGCCAAGTCTGCTCCTTCTTCTACTTCTGCTGCTGCTGCTTGGGCCTCATCTGTTTCTGTGGAGAAACGACAGAAACCAGAACATGTCAGGACGTTTCTACCTTCACTGTTAATGCTAAAGCTAACTGACCTGTAGGCCGCAGCTTGTCTTCCGCCGGAGCTGCAGAGGAAACAAGAGAACGATGAACACATGAATCAGAGAATGATGAACACATGAAAGCTGCGTTCAGAGCCGGGTTCAGTCCAGACCTGCCAGCGCAGCACTCAGCAGAACCAATAGCATCAGGACGGGCTTCATGGTTCTCCAGACGTCTTCCTGCAGGTAAAGGTGAGTTAATGCTGGACGGCAGAGGAGCCTGTCCTTATGAAGGCTGGAGAGGCCCCGCCCCCTGTCTGTTGATGATTAGTGACAGGAAGTAGTTTTAACTGGAAGTCCTGATCAGATAAGTTATCTGCTCCATGGTGTGACCTACAACCGGACCGGAGTACAGAACCAGTTCTGGTAGGATGTTCTGGGTCACAGTTCTGCTGACAGACCGAGCAGTGACCCAGTTTCAGTTCTGCAGCAGAGGGTAGCGGGTTTCTATCTCAAATGTTCTGAACTGTAAAGATGCCTCTCTGAGGCTCCCATGGCCTTTAGAGGAGAATCAGCCCACACCATGACAGCTCCTCCACCGTGCTCAACAATGAGGCATTTTAACAAATATTCACCCTCGGTTTCCCAGCTGGCTGTCCTGCAGGGTCATGCAGGGTAACTGTTCCTATCCTACATTGTGATGTAGGACAGAGAGGTTTCCCCCAGTGGCCATGTTGGTGTCACCCATTGGTTGCTATGGAAACACTCTGCAGTGATTTCTTTAGATCTTACCGTCCTCCATCATCTAGCTTTGTTCTGTGGTTCTGTGCTTACTGCAGCAGCTGTTTGTTGAACTATTGCCCATATCTGGGGGTAATCTTTACCCCCAGATTAACCAGCAGCAGCGCCCGTTATCTAACCGTAAACTATAAACTGTACGACTTTGGCTCGTCTCCACTGGTTTCCTGTTTTTTTCTTACTCATTTAACTCTTACAATAATCAGGAAATTTACAGTAAGCAGTAAAGGTTCTACTGCTTACTGGACTGGGTCCAACTGGACCAATTCATGATCACGTCTACTGTCTTTTTTTTGTACAGCATATACATTCAATCATGTTTCTGCTGTAAAGTTTATTGGTTTTATGTCCTATTAGCTTCTCAAAGGCCAAATGAAAATGAACGTATTTTCAGTCAAACTGACATGGCTTTATGATTCACTAAGAAAAGGAAGAATTTAACAGAAATTTAACGTGAAACCGAGACGTTCTGCAATGAACTGGTGAATGTTGACTAAAGGAGTAACTTTATTGAAGGTTCTGTCAGAGGCCCGCTGTTCCTCTGTTTGGACCGAAACAAACTGTCCAGAACAAAATGTAACACTGCAGATTTTCTGTCTGATGATAGTCGGGAGAAGCAATGGTCCCACAACAGTAGAGAATCTCCAACTGGAACCAGTCCAAACGGGTCTGGTTCCAGTTGGACCCAGTGTTGACCACACTGATCAACACTGGGTCAACATCCAAATTTAGAACCACAGTTTAATGAAATATTTCAGATTATTAAGAATCAGACCAAAGCAAACGATCTTCTAATAACATCCAGTCAGCAGTTCCTGTGGCGTTCTGCTGGTCAACAGGTCAGAGGTCATGAAGAGTTGAACTGTTCCTGGAAGTCTGCAATAAAACATTAAGGAAGCGTGGCTCCTCCTGCTTCATAAACAAACAGTAGTTTTATTGTCTGATATTTCACAGCTGGTTGGAGTTCATGAGCTCACGTTCTCTTCACCGGATCAACTGGGTCAAGGTCCAGAAACGCTTCCAGTCAAAGCAGATTTCAGCAGGAATCAGGGCGGCACAGGCGGTACTGTTCGCCCAGCAGAAACCAGCTGGTCCAAAGATCTACCTGCCATCCACACAGCAGCAAACCGTCCCCAGACATCTGAACAGAACCAGAACCAGAGCTATGAGAGTAACGCTGAAGCTTCAGTTAGTTAAAAGGAAAAACTTCAGGTACAGAAAAATAAAAACTCCTCCACGCTGACTCAAACATGACTTCAGATGAGATGGTCTTTCAGCTGCTGTTTTCTCCAACCAGTTCTCACTTCCTCAGATTTTCATCTGGTATTCTGGAGTGCTTCCTTTTTAAATGGAAGCGAAGTTCCATAAAAAAGTTTTACGGAGCTATTCTTACCCATGACCACTAGATGGTAGTCAAGATTTGTTGTGTCGGTGTAATCAGCCTAAAAAAACTAAAATAAAAGGTCAGGTTTTCCTATGTATACAGTCCGATTACTGTATGACTATTATGTAAAAAGAAACATTTTCAACTAAAATAAATTAGGGGTTTTTTATTAGAGAATATCTCCGTGTGATTTTGTTTTGTTACATTTGAATCTATAAAAGTTTAATAAAAAATACCAGAAGAAAGAACCGAGTTGACAAAGAAAAATAACACTTTAACTATGTTTAAAAATATATAAATATAAAAAGTTTGTAATGACTCTCCTTACCAGCAGGTGGCGGCAGAGCATTCTAACCTACAGACATTAGAAGCAATTCTTCACCGTTTATAACCAGAGAAGAAGAAGAAAATCACAAATATTGGCACACTGAGGGAGTAATATCCTTACCGGAAACCCGAACAGATCTTAAAGTAGCTTATAAACACCCCGGAATCGTTTAATAAGAACATTTAAATCTTCCTGCGTCATTCCTGCAGTCTGAGTCTCACCGGCTTCCGTAGCGCTTTGCGTCCTGCGGCGTGGCGTCGAACCGGCAGCTGTTTGGGTCGGAATCATGAGCCGAAGCTACAACGATGAGCTGCAATTTCTGGAGAAAACGGGCAGCACCAGCTGGAGGATCAAAAAGGGCTTTGTTCCCAACATGCAGGTGAGCAGGTTCGGTTCCGACAAAGTCCGGGAGGCATCTGTCGGAGATAAACTGGACCTCAGGTTCTGTTGGGTCCAGGCCGACTTTAAGAAGCAAGCCGAAAGAAGGACGACTCCAAGATAAAGACACATTTTAAAGAAAATTACATTTAAGAAGCTTGTTTTCATCAGTTTTATTAAGTAAAATTACAATGATACAAACAGAGAACAGAGTTCAGCCTGAAGGGTCCAGTCTGACAGCTGCTGAACTCGTAAAGGGCTAATATAGGGGCTAATGTTGATGTTGGATATTAGTTAGGCTGCTGTTTTAGGCTAACGTTAAGGATTCAAGTTTATCTGTAAATGTCCTGCTCTAGTCTAAAGTCCTCTCGCAGACAAGAACCATGTTAATTTTTTCATTGAGCTTCACAATGGAAACTCTGGTGGAAGGAAAAAGTGTGACAGAATCTGCCTTTTGGCTTTTTCCCTTCAGGTTGAAGGAGTCTTCTATGTGAACGATTCCCTGGAGAAGCTGATGTTTGAGGAGCTCCGGAACGCCTGCAGAGGAGGAGGTAAGTCTGGATCTGAGACGTCCTGCCCGCTGTCTGCCAGGTGTTCAGTCTCACCTGTCCTATTTGTCTTCAGGTTTCGGAGGGTTCCTGCCGGCCATGAAGCAAATCGGGAATGTTGCAGCTCTGCCTGGAATCGTTCATGTGAGTAGAGCTGATTGATTTGAACCTTTGATGAGTCAAAACCTTAATCTAAATTGTCGTCTCAGAGGTCCATTGGACTCCCAGATGTCCACTCTGGATACGGATTCGCCATCGGCAACATGGCTGCCTTCGACATGAACGATCCGAACGCCGTGGTGTCTCCAGGTGGCGTCGGCTTTGACATTAACTGTGGCGTCCGTCTCCTGAGGACCAACCTGGACGAGCGGGATGTCCAGCCGGTGAAGGAGCAGCTGGCCCAGTCCCTGTTTGACCACATCCCGGTCGGAGTTGGCTCCAAAGGAGTCATCCCAATGGGAGCCAAGTGAGTGGTTCTCCAGAACTGGGTGGGGTTCCCTACCAGGCCTTGCCCACCTGTCTCACCTGTGTGTCCCCAGGGATCTGGAGGAGGCTCTGGAGATGGGGGTGGACTGGTCCCTGAGGGAGGGCTACGCCTGGGCTGAGGACAAGGAGCACTGTGAGGAGTACGGCCGGATGTTACAGGCCGACCCCAACAAGGTGTCGTCCAAGGCCAAGAAGAGAGGCCTGCCACAGGTACGTCACATGCCCCGCCCTCACAGGTCACTGAGATGATGGTGGCGACGGTGTAGGAGTTTGTCTCACTATCGGTGGGTTCAATCTCTGCTCTGTCCGCCTCTGTCGTTGTGTCCTTGGGCAAGACATTTCACCCACCTTGCCTGCTGGTGGAGCCAGTGCATGGCAGCCCTATATTACCCATTCAGACATACGTGTGAATGACTGACTGTAGTATGAAATGCTAGGCAAAGCTGCTGTGCACCGGTGCCACCGGGCCCTCTGACCTCCACCAGTAGGTCCAAGACTGCAGGACACAGTCGCCACCATCGTCCCATTGATAAACGCTATACAAGTTAAGGCCATGTACCATTTACCTGCAAGTAACGAGTACAAACCTCTGTTCTGTTGCGTGACGAAGCTGGGAACGCTTGGGGCGGGAAACCACTACGCCGAGATCCAGGTGGTCGATGAGATCTACAACGAGTACGCCGCCAAGAAGATGGGCATCGACCACAAGGGCCAGGTGTGCGTGATGATCCACAGCGGCAGCCGCGGCCTCGGACACCAGGTCGCCACAGGTGCAACCCGGTCTGGTTCCGAAAGACAGAGTCAACACCCGGCAGTACCTCAGGTCCAGTTGGGTTTGACCTCATCAGGTCACTAATGGATTTGTTGTCTACAGATGCTCTGGTTGCCATGGAGAAGGCCATGAAGCGGGATAAGATCACAGTGAACGACCGGCAGCTGGCCTGCGCTCGCATCACCTCCCAGGAAGGCCAGGACTACCTGAAGGGAATGGCTGCTGCAGGGAACTACGCCTGGGTCAACCGCTCCTCCATGACCTTCCTCACCAGACAGGTACGCTCACCTGGCAGAGGCCAACCAGCTGACGAGCAGCTTGGTTAGATTACCCGAAGGTTAACTAGTCCTTAACGAGTCAGTTCAGGTATGTTCTGACGAGTCACAACCAGCTGATCTGAGGAATTGATCAAAGTTCCTAATAACTCAGGCGATTGTTAACGAGTTGGTTCTCATTCGGTTGAGTTAATTGCTCGGCTCCACAAAGTGTCAACATTTTACAGACTATAATATTTAGTTTTCTGGTACTGACCTGGATTTTAATTGCAGTCCATGAATTTTTATTTGGGTTGAGGTTTGAGTTTTGGGATGGTCATTCCAGGAAAATGTCCAGTTGAGATTATTGTTCTGTTAGAACACCCAGTTGTCCCAAAGATTCAAACACCTGACCCAAACTGGTCCACCTCAGAGCAAAGGATGTCCACAACCGACTCAAGCCTTGAATGACTAACTAAAAGCTAAATGTCTTTTGTATTGCACTTCAAATCAACATCTGGTTGGTTGAAACTGGTGCATAGTTGGATGTCCCAACAGAACCGTGATCCAATCAGAACAGATTTTAGTGGCTAAAGTGAGCCAGCGTTGAGCTGCTGGAACAGCCTTACCAAAGGTTCGACCTCAAGCCTGTGGATTAGGATGAAAAGCCGGGTTCGTTCCCAGCCAGACTAACAAACCACAACCAACTGGTCCAAGGGGAGTAGATCAAAGCAGAATGATGATTGGATGGAACCTTCTGAGGTCACTTTCTGTTCAAGTTGGAAGACGATTCGTAAAAGTGAAAGATGAAGTGTCTGAAAATCTGAAGATTTCTTCAGGAAGAAGAACACCTTCACTTTTAATATTCTGTTCAATTTGGAGGCCCAAACATCTTCTCAGTCCGTCTTTATCCGGTCTTCCAGGCCTTCTCCAAAGTGTTCGGCACCACGCCAGACGACCTGGACATGCACGTCATCTACGATGTCTCCCATAACATCGCCAAGGTGGAAGAGCACATGGTGGACGGAAAGCAGAGGACGCTGCTGGTTCACCGGAAAGGATCCACCCGTGCCTTCCCTCCTCACCACCCTCTGATCCCGGTGGACTACCAGGTACTCTTCGGACCTTGGCGCTGCTGCTGGCATTAGAAGCTGTTCTGAAACATTCCTGCTTCCTCCAGCTCACAGGTCAGCCGGTGCTCATCGGAGGGACGATGGGAACCTGCAGCTACGTCCTGACGGGAACCGAACAAGGAATGACGGAAACGTTCGGCACCACGTGTCATGGAGCGGTAAGAGTCTGATCAAGAGATTCCCGACATCGTGGAGGACCTGGATGTTTGATTCACTTCTTATTCTCTGTTGCAGGGCCGCGCCCTGTCTCGAGCAAAGTCCCGCAGGAATCTGGACTTCCAGGACGTCCTGGACAAACTGGCCGATATGGGCATTGCCATCCGAGTGGCGTCTCCCAAACTGGTGATGGAGGAGGTGAGGAAGACAATGACCTTTGATCAGAAACATTCCCAGAAACACCTCTGAGAAAGCAAACTGTCGATCCGTTTTCCTTTCAGGCTCCAGAGTCGTACAAGAACGTGACAGACGTGGTGAACACATGTCATGACGCAGGAATCAGCAAGAAAGCCATCAAACTGAGGCCCATCGCTGTGATCAAAGGCTGAGCACCTTGGAGACTCTTTACTCTGAACTGGTTCTTTTTTCTGCTTCTGAACAGTTCAGTTCATTTCTGTTTAAAAAGGAAGCTGAGCGTCTGGTTCTGCGCCGAGACCAGCTGTTTTTGGTTTACAAAATAAAAGTGAACACATGAAGCTTAATAGTTCATTTAGGATACAGAACTGTATAAACGGTGTTTGCAGCATCGTCAATCCCCTGCCAGATCCACCGCAGGATTTTCTAACTTCATCCCGACCTCAACAGTTTCACACCTCTAACCTTATCCTTCCCTGAACCTCATTCTAACTTCACCCCAACTCAACCTTATCCTTAACCAGCTTCATTCCAGCCTCTAGCTTTCTCAACCTCATCCTAATCTCAAATGTATCCCAGTTTTACCTCATGTAATCCCAACCTTAATCTCAAACTAGTCTCTTCTTAAACCCAACCTAAAACTGCCTGGAAATTTAATTTTTAACCAGAAAACTCTGCAGGTCAACATCCAGGCATAACATTGATCCAGAACCTGATCTCTCTTTGGGTTTAGGTTTCCTGTCCAACTTTGAATGTCTTATTTTGATGCATTGTTTCTCCCAGAATATTCCCTTTCCTGATGGTTTGATCAAGTTACATAAAATACTTTCTGCTCTGAGGTATTTTATCAGAAATATCTTAAGGACTCACCAGGAACGCAGGTTTTGGGTTTTATAAAACCAAACGAAGATGTTATTGCATCAAACCACCACTAGAGGGCACTAGACGGAGCAGAGGCTTCTGGCTTCTGTCCAGATGATTGGCTGAGGAGCTGGGAAAGTCACAGTGGTGTAATGACAAAATAGAAATGTTTTAAAGATCTAATCAGTTTGCGGTTTTATTTTTTTTTAAATCAGTGGTAAACTGAATCAGATGTTTTAAATATTTAAAGATTGTAGAAGAAAAACAAGATATTTTTAAAACTGCTTTTATGATGAAATAAGATCTGCAGGAAATTTACTGAGACATTCTGCAATGACAATGAGAGCAAAACAGAAACATGATAAATAAATCAGAAATGAAAACTCCTGGCAGCTCAACCGATTATTAGAGTTTAACTGAAATCTAAATTAGTAACAGAAAATATTTTCATGTAAACATTTCCAGAATAAATCAGGTCACATTCAGCCACCAGTTTTTTTTCCTTTACCTCATAAACTGGATCTTTATCTTGGCATTTATGGGCTTCCGTACAAGGCTCCCAGATGTGACAAATTATTAAAAAAACTAAAGCTAGCATCTTTATTTACAGTTTTAACATCTTTTTTTATTTACACTCGGATCCACTGGTGGATCAGAAACCGTCCCAGAACCTGGTTGAGCAGCCGGTGGCGTCGGTTCTGGAGGTTCTGACGGACAGAAGACGGGCTGAAATGTTTCACTGCAAACCGAAAACAAGCGGATCACGGGAACGTTCCCACGTCGTTCCCATTCAGCCAATGAAAACTCGGGTTCCAGAGGTGAGGAGTGGGTTCTGCGCTGCCCAGGTTCCGATCCGAGTCCAGAACCTCGGAGCCGTTTCTGTGGGACGGCTCGTCGTCCGGTCAGAGCGGCGCTCCGACCTGCAGAGTCCGGGGCGGCGGTCCGGGTGGGATCACAGCTTGGCTCTCTGGAAGAACGCCTGCCGACAGACGGAACCGTCACAGGAAGCCCAACGGCACCAGAACCGGGTCAGGACACGTCCTACCTTGATGTAGTTTTTCAGGACTTTGACGTCGGGCTGCTGGAGGACCTGGCACAACTCCTGCATCAGAACCAAGATGGCGTCAGAACCAACACCAGAATCTGAGCAGAACCAGGGCTCTGGTTCTGTCCTACCTGTGAGATCTCCGGAGTCACCTGCAGGGACGGCAGGTACTCGTGCTGCAGGAACTGGATGAACTCTGACCCCTGAGGAGCAAACCGAACCTTAGAACCCGTTAAGAACCTCACAGAACCGGGTCGAACAGAACCGTTTTTACCCGTTTCAGATGGATCATCTTCAGCGTGAGCGCGCACTCCGACAGCGTCTGAGGAGCAACAGAACCATCAGAACCAAATGGGTCGAGTGACTGGGTTCAGACTGGGTTCGGTTCCAGACTCACCAGAACCGTCTGGGCGTCAGAGAGGTCAAAGGTCGGTTTGAGCGGCGCCAGGAAGCAGGCTGGGACGATGTGTTTGTAGATGAAGTCAGGGAAGCCCACCATGCCGTCCTTCCCGCCTGCGGATCGGATCAGAACCGCACACAGATTAGTCCCAGAGGCTCACCGGAACCAGAACCGAGGTCGCGACGCGGAGACGCACCCCACAGCTCCACCAGCCGGGTCAGGATGATGAAGCAGGTCTTCTGGGCGATCGGGTCTGGGAACTCCACGGCGCCCTGGATGATGGTGAACAGAACCCGCTCAATGTTTTCTGCTCCTGGAACCAGAACCAAACGGGTCACATGACCACCATCTGGACCGCCGGCCCAAATGTTCTGTTGCTCGGGTCGCCTCCAGCTTCCTGAGCCCAAACAGAACCGGTTGTGATCGCGTGGCCTCTGCGCTCACCCTGATTGGCCAGCACTTCGTTCATGCCGCTGCCAGCGACCGTCTGGATGAAGGCGAAGTAGCTCCGCCGCAGCATCTGCTTCTCCAGCGCCGCCGTCTGGTCGTTCTCCTCCGCGGGTCGGCCCAGAACCTCGAAGATGGCCAGGACCAGCGGCATGAAGATCTGCTGCAGGAAGGGCGACACCTGGCGCTGCAGGAAGAGGAGGAGTCAGCGAGGCGCCGCGGGGAACCTCAGGCTCTCGCCGTGGTTCTGGAAGTACCTTGAACTTGGCCGTGATCTGGCTGATGAGCGGGATGAACTCCTGCAGGTCTTTGGCCTCGCAGTCCTTCAGCATGTGCTCCGAGGCGGCCGGGATGAAGGGCAGCACCTCCTCCTCCAGGCAGATGATCATACGATGCAGGAAGGAGCGCACGGCGCTGCGCAGCGCCCCCCGCTGGACGGGGCAGCTCAGCGCCGGCAGGAAGCTGTGCAGGCAGTCCCTGTAGACCTCGGTGCAGCCGCACTGCTTCACCGTCTGCTTGTTGCTGAACGCCTTGCTGGTCCGGCTGCAGAGACGGAGGAGGAATTTCAGCAGGAGGAGCCCGGCGCTGCTCCTGCTGAAACCGGAGAGATGCTGGTTCTGACCTGGCGAATCCCACGGCGTGGCTCAGGCAGTCGGCCAGCGCGGCCTGGCGCTCCTCCACGCTCTCCTGCAGCAGCTTGGCGAGGAGCAGGCGGAAGGCGTCCGTCAGCGGCGCCAGCAGACTCCTCATCAGAACCTGCTTCCGCTCCACAGGACTCTCGCCGCTCACGATGAGAACGCCGGCTGCCTCGAACATGAAGAGCTGGTCGTCACTGGTCAGCAGTGCCGGGAAGCCGTTCTCCTGCAGGAGGAGGAGTCAGGGAGTCAAGAGTTGAGGCAAGGAGTCAAAGGTGAAGGCAGGCAGAGGAGAACATCTGTATCTCTGCTTACAGGAGGAGCGAGCTCCAGCAGGTCCTGGATCCGGGTCAGGATGTCCTCGATGAACGCAGTCATGTGTTTACTGGACAGAAATAGACGTGTGGTCAGAGCGGGGAGTGGAAGCCCAGTTCTGACCCAGAAAAAGGCCCAGTTACGACCCGTTTCAGACCGAGAACTCACTGCAGAGTCTTGATGAACCTGGAGAACAGGTAGGCCACTCTGCTCCGGACCTTGGGGCTACTGTGTCTCAGTCCTCTCTGGTCCAGGAACGCCATCTGGAGACAGACACTTCCACATCAAAACGCAGTTCGAATCATCAGAACCGCTCTCTGGGAGCCGGACTCACCAGAACATTGGGAATGTGCTGCGGTTCCACGATAAAGAATTTATCATATCTGACAACCGTTTCAAAGAACTCCAGAGACACGGAGGAGTGCTGGTAGCCGCTGACGCCGCAGGAAACCAGCTGAGGAGACACAGGAAGCAGTGAGGGACGACAGGCGGTTCTGGTTCTGATCCATTCAAGATGTCGGGTCATGTGACTCACCGTCCTCATCATGTCCTGCAGCGCGCTCGTCTTCGCCGAGTCGCCGGAGAAGTGAGCGCCGTGAGACGCCGGCAGCGCCTCGCCCAGCATGTAGAGCAGCCGGATGGCCACCTCCACCTCCATGAACGGCGCCGTCTGCCACCTCCTGACGGGACACAGAACTGGGTCAGAACCTGGACCGGCACCAGAGCCATCGTCATCATCGCCTGTACTCACTGCATGGTGCTGGTGAAGACCCGGCGCACGGCTTCCAGCAGCAGCTCTGGAGAAACCTGAGCCAGGCGGTCCAGCAGCATCTTCAGCTGCTTCCTGTACTCTACGAACATGGCCTCATCTTCACCCTGGAACACATCATCATCATCATCATCATCATCTCCATCATCCCCAACTCCACCCAGGAACTCCACCCACCTCGTTCTCAAAGTTGTACTCGTCGTCGTAGGTCAGCTTCTTCATCACAGCCAGCATGACGGCCTGCAGACACTCAGAGCTTTAACACCAACCAGCAGCTGAAAGCCCCAACATCTCCAGCTTCAACCATCGTGACTCACCTCGATGTTCGCCTTCTGCTGCTCCGTCAACTGAGGAAGCTGCAGAGAGAGAACGGAATGAGAACCTGCTGCAGAAGGATCCGGACCCTCCTCCTCCAGGGGACTCACCTGTTTGAGCACGTGCAGGTAGTCGTAGCAGAAGCCCACCATGTTGGTCGAGATGTCATCGTCTTCATGCACCAGCAACTGCAGCAGCAGCGGCACCTTGGCCTCCACCGCATGAAGCGTCTCCGCCGCCTCCTTCACGTTCCCGGACTTCACCAACTTGGACCAGCTCAGGACCAAACTCTGGCCCATCCCGTTCACCAGCCGGGAGAACTTGGCCAGGAAGTCCACATCCTCCTCCTGAGGGACCAGAGAAAATCAGTGGACCTGAACCAGAAGAGTCTGGTCTTAAACCATAAGGTTCAGGTCCTGGACCCTATGGTGCCAAACCACAAAGTTCTGGGTCTTCAACCAGAAGGTTTTGGTCCTAAACCAGGAGGTTCTGTGTTGTTGCTGTGCTGTGAGGACAATTCCTACCTGTTCGATGTTGAAGAACCCGGCCGACTGCAGAACCTGGCACAACGATTCCACCAGCTTGGTTTTATCCACCGGGTCCATCCCCTTGTTGACGATTTCAAACAGGCAGTCGCAGGCCTCTTCTCTCAGGTCCTCCATGGACATCTGACTCAGCAGCAGGTTCACAAACCTAGAACAAGACGAGCCGATGATCCACAGAACCAACCAGAATCTCCTCGAGCGGGTCAGCTGAGTGGTGCGTTTGCTGACCGGTCGTTGGCGATGAGGTTGAGGTCGATCCAGGACACATAGGCGCCCACCACCTCCAGACACTGACAGGTGAGCTCCGGGTGGGTCTGCTGGTACGCCGTCAGGATCTGGAACCAGGATTCCACCAGGCTGGGGATGCACTGCTCCCTCATGGAGTCTTTGATCAACGTGTTCCTGCGGGTTTCCTGCAGAACACGGTACTGGGTCAGAGTGTGGACCAGAACCAGGGCCTCCTACCCGTCCACGCACGCTCACCTCAGGCGTGTGCACGATGTCTCGGTCCACAACTTCGGCGTCGATGGCCATCAGTGTCCGCAGGTAGATGTCGACGCCATGCGGGTTGTGACCCACCAGGTTCAGGATATCAAAGAAGAACTTGGGCCACAGAGTGAGGTACTCCATGACGAAGGTGAGGGCGAACACCTGGGCCGCCTTGTTCCTGATGAAGGCCTTCTCCGGCTGAGCATTCATCAGCTGCAGAGCGAGGAGAACATGATCAGGAGGAATGTCTCAGGTTCTGACAGAGCTAGAACCGGTAAAGGTGACGGTACCTGGGTCTGCAGCCACTTCATCAGAGTCTCTCTGATGAGCTGCTGCTGAGCAGCGCTCAGACCTGCATGTCTGCAACAACAGCAACACGAGTCAGAAGACCTGCGGCGCCCACAGTCCACCAGGAACACCTGCTGCTCCTCACCTGAACTTGATCTGGTGCTCCAGGACTTGGAAGCAGAAGAACTTGACATGGTCGTCGCTGCAGAGAAGAACCATGAGCAGGTGTGTATGTCAGTAAATATTGGCAAAGTTAGAGCAAAAATGTTTCCTTGATGAGCATGGCGGCCATTTCTCAAGATGGCAACCATCTTAAATTTTTCAGTTTTTATTTTTTTAAAGCAGGGACCTGGCAACAGAGATTTAGCTAAAGTATTGAATCCTGCGCTGCTCACAGGAGACTCACCTGTAGATACCTTTAGCCAGCGCGTCAGCGCAGACCTCCCAGGCGTCCTGAGACTCCTTCAGCTGCTCAAAGTAAGCCAAAGCCTGCAAGGACACAGCAAGCTTTACCCTGCAGGCGAACAGCGCCGCCTGTCTGTGCGGACAGAAAACAACCCGTTGAGTAGTCTCACCCTCTGCCTGTAGGGGGCGTCAGCGTTGGGGTTGAGCCCCAGCAGTGCCTGCTCGTCCATGACTGCAGAGACAGACTGGCAGGCCATGCAGGGGTTAACTGTCCTCACGGTGGGCTCGGTTCCTCGGTGCTGCAGCGGAACAGCTGTGGAACATCTGCAGGACAACCAGGAGTTAACCACGTCCCCAAGCAGTCAGCACAACTTCTGGGTTCTGGCCCATTTCTGGTACCGTCTGAATGAATTATGGACTTTAAGTTCTGTTGACTGCAGGACCAGACTCATCAGAACCAGAACTGAAGTCCAACTTCCTGATTGAACTATTATTAGTTTACTGAAGCAGACAACTGTACAGCTCAGGTTAGCTGTCACATCACAGTAACCTGTTACTATGGTTACCGAGTGGCGGGGAAATAACCTGGTATTGGTTACCACCAATAGTTAAAGCTGTATGTAGGCTACATGATGGGTAGTCAGTGACATGCTATTAAACATTACTTAGATTATTTAACCCTCTTTGTAGATAAGTTAGTGGTAGTAATGCGTCGGCGCATGCGTCAAGCCCAAAGACTAAAACGTGGCGTTGCGCGTGTTGGTTTCAGTAAGTCATGTGACCGATACAGGAACCGTTTCCAAATGACTTTAACGCGCCAAACTGTGTTTATAAGGAAGCGAATCTGTCAAATGCATTTGCCAAACGAATTCTTGATCTTTTACAGCGTCACTATGGAGCAGCTTCAAAGGAAAGGTTTCCTCAGTGTGGGAACATTTTCATCTTATATCAGAAAATAAATTTGTTTTCATTTCATTATTGTTTCATCCGGTTCTTGTCAGTTTCTACTTGATCTATCTGAATCCAAATCCAGCTGAAATTGACTCGTAGTTTACTTTCATATTATGTTCTGCAGGTTAAGTGTCGCATATGTTTGACTAAACTGTCTTATTTAAATAAATCCACCTTTTAATGCTGAGCCATTATGAGGCCAGGCATGAGAATCAAGTCCCAGACAAACTCAGATATGCAGCCATTCTACAAACTACTTGTGCTTTTTATAAATTATTTCATATACAGTGATCCCTCGCTGTAACGCGGTTCACTTTTCACGGTTTCGCTGCTTCGCAGATTTTTTTGTGCAGTTTTTTCCAGTGTTCTGCGTCCTGATTGACCGTATGATTGGTAAAAACAGTCTCTGTGCTTCTTCTCTATCTGAGTGCCAATAAAGTTACGGTATTTAATACAGATTGGAAACTGAAACTTTGAATGCCAGCTGGAAAAAACTGTGGCCAGAGGCAGCAGAACCGGACCGGAGGCTCAGATCCGTCGCTCTGCCGTAGATCCAGCTGTGAATCTCGGGGCAGATTGGAGGAGACATGACTCCGGATCACATTAAGGCCCGATTGATGAACATCCGCTGATCTGAAAGCAGGTTTTGTTCTTGGGTTTCAATGTAGAGTATTTATTTATGCTGTATAATAACTGTAAAAAATAAAGGTAACTACTTCACGGATTTCGCATATCACGGGTTATTTTCGGACGCAACCTTAAGGAAAACAAGGGTTCGCTGTAAATGTAATGTTTACTTCATTTTTTTCTACAGCAGAAGTTTTATCGAAAAAGCTTAGGCTAAATTTCAAAATGTTTTTTTTTTTAATAAAAATCTGTGGGGGGGGTAAACAGTCCACAAGCATCCTCATTCAAACACATTGACTTAAATTTTCACTTTATGGTTCATGTTCACATTCTTTATTCATTGTATCTAAGAATATCAAATATATTTTAAATTTAACTGAAGATATGACATAATACAATATGTAATATTCAATAAAATACAAAGACTTAAATCTTATTGTATGGACTAGGTCATCAAATCACGACGTTGCCTGTAGGAATTTTTCATGTCCAGCAGGTGTCAGTATTCAGTGACACTGTATCGACACAGTTTTGCTTTGGGTCGAAATGATACATGACGCCTCATCTACCATCACTAGTTAGTGGATAGTTGGTGGCTGTCACTAAACATCTTGGATATATATAGTGAAAAACATTAAAAAGTCAACTAGTTCTTAGACCATTTAACCCATGCACAGGTAACCAAGGGGTTAGCTCACAGTTATTGGTCTCTATTGGTTGTTAATGACAGTTATTAACTTGCATTGGTAGTTAATGACAGTTATTAACTTGCATTGGTAGTTAATGACAGTTAATGGTCTCTATTGGTAGTTGGTGACAGTTTGTAGTTAGTAATAGTGTCCGGTGGGTCAGCGGCCTCCGGTACTTTGTTTATCCCGGACTTTGTGGGCTTTAGGCGGACTGTTGCACTGATTCCAACTGCCGGTTCTGGACGGTTCGCGGTAGTTGGTACTATGGATATGATCAGAAGTTACTGACAGTCGATGTTCGGTTCGGATCGTGTTTCTGGATCACGGGCAGGACAGACGGGTCGCTTTTACAGCAACATGATGCAACACGGTACCAACACCTGCAGCCTGGGATTTACCGGGCTTACCGTCGGTAAACAGAGAGAAAACACCGGCCTCCATGTTCAATCAGAGCCGGACAGCTGGATCAGGGTCCCCTCTCTGGACCAACACCCCGTCAGCCTCTCAGGCCGCAGAATCACCGCTGAAAACTAAAACTTTTGCCCAAACACAGCGAGCTGACTGCGGCTAGCTACAGCTGGTTTACCCGCTGCTGTAGGAACCAGAGGCGGTCAGATGGGCTCAAACCAGCCCGGACTTCAAGTACAGCTAGTATCAACCGACAGAGACAGGAGTTTCTAAGTGTTATTTAGTTCTGTGTGTCTCGGCCCGGTTCCGTTAGCTGCAGTCGGTCACTAACATCCCACAGACGATCATTCCGCCCTCCAGCCCTTCATTCTCTCCCCGGAGAAACCGATCCGCTCACCGTACTGAAGGCTGACTCCTCCGCGGCTCTCTGTCCCGCTGGGCTATCACAGAATCACTGGGGAGCCTCCAGAAACCGTCCGCATGTCGTCAGGAATCACACGGCGCAGACAGCATGTCCGCCACAGGTTTATATCCGGGTCAGGAGGGCCAGGGAGGGGGGTAATATTCACTGTGGCCACTGGGGGCGCACTGAGCCAAAAACATACGGGTGTTCAAATACATTCATTAACTGAAAATACCCCAAAATAGAACTCTTTTGTAATCTAATATTTTGTTTGGCAAAATTCTTTATTCATAAACAAAGACAAACAAAGAAACACTAAAGAGTGCTAAGATCGTCAGTGCTAAGATCGTCCCCAGATTTTTTAAAATATGAATTCCAGTTATATTTGAAATCTCTGTAGTGTATTGAAACATATGAATATCTGACTGAAATATTAATGGAATTGACTACTAACGCATGCTAATCCTAAACTATTAATCCCTTTGTTGTAGTTTATTTTTTATATCAATTTTGCTTTGGTGTTCCCATTTCTAAGTATGCCTCTGCTATGCCTTCTATAGAGTTACACTATTGTAATTGCCACATTTGTTTGTGCTTACTTTGACTAGACAAAGTTAAAAAAAAACCTGTGGGATGAGCTACAATAAATAAAACAGAGAAGTTCAACTACAAAAAATGCAACAACATAAAAAACGTTAACTGAAAATTTTCATTTTTTTTGTTTCCATGGTAATCTAGTAGGTGGTTACCGTCCAGAACCAGAATAATTTTATCATTATAATTCAAACATAATTATAAAAATATTAGTCATAAATATAAAATGACATATGTGTGTAAATTGATATTTATTACTGGTATTATTATGCTACTATGTGGGTCTATATCTATATATATCTATATAGATATATATATAGATATATATATATATTTTTTTTATATACTTTTTTTTTAAAGCGAAAACAGCAAACTATTCACGGGTCCGTGGTTCAGCCAATGACAATTATATGTACACTTGTAAACGTGTAATTATTAGTTCAGCCTATCACAGTGTGAGTCGTAAATTGTATCTGGGTAGATTCAGTTCCTCCTTCCACTTGACATGCGCAGTATCCGCCTTGCTACCTCCTCTTTCACTGTGGCGCTGAGCGACAGACACCATGAAGGCGTCCGGAACAGTAAGAGTGTCCTTCATTTTAGCTGTTTTAGCGTATTTTACACGGTTAAGAATGGCTCATATAGCAGTCTGATGTAATGTTAGTTCGGTTCTTGTGAAAATTTGTGCCAAATATCAACTTTAGGAGGGGAATATTAACGTTTTTTTCATGCCGCTGCCGCTCCAACATGGCTGCCGCGGCACCATGTGGACGGAGAGAAGCTAAGAGATAAACTGAGACACTTTATGGCTTAAAGTTTAAAATAAATACACAATTTTGATTTGTTTGTTTAGTAATATTTGGGTCAGGTCTTGGCCCTGGTTCAGAACAAAAGCTAGAATTTTTCAGGTGTGTAACTAAAGCAGAAACCCTCCGTCATGATCCAGTTTAACGAGTTGTATATCGTGGGTTTCAGCTCCTGGATTATAGTTCATATCAGTGCAGATTAGTGCTTAAACATTTGCTCCTCCTTTATAACGAACATATCTGTTCTGGAACTGCAATACCAAGAACCGAGCTGATCGCTTTGAAAACGTTTAGCACCCCCAGCAGAACTCCTTCTAAAAAATCTCCTGTTTTAAGGTTTGGTTCGGTTCCGGCGAGATGCAGAAACATTGAGGGGAACATGAACCCAGCAGCTGCTGGTGGAGGAGCTCACGGTCGGTTCGGCTCAAATTAACCAACAATAGGCTTGATGGCGAGTGAAGAACAGTAAAATAATCACTCAGATCCTCTCTGGGTTGAAATATGTTGGTTAAATTCCTAATTATAATCATTCTGTTGAGCCCAAAAGTGAGAATAATTAAAGTAAAACACATTTTACCATTAAAGTTGGCTACAGAGGCACTCTTGACTATTTACAAAAAACTGAAAGATAACTTCCTACGTTTCTTTTCAAATGCAGTTCAATCCTAAAATTCTCTTCCAAAATATTTATCCTAAAGGAAAATTAAATGTCTAACTCCTATCATCCAAGATCTCCAGTAGCAGTCAGTGTTCCAGCAAATCTGAGGAGGCCTCTAGGGGTCAAAGTTCATGTGTTTAAGGTGCTAACCAGTGCAAAAGATGCTGGACTCGGAGAATCTAATCAGTGAATTTGTGGTTTATTTGTTCGTAAACATTAAATCTCCATCAGGTGACTCAATTTTGTTGTTTCTGTTTCTTTACTGAATTAAATCAGTTTTTCAGGAGATGATGCAGATTTTGGCTTCAGTCTCAGAAATCTCCAGTTTAAACCTTTTAAAGTCAAAGAATCAGTGAGATGTTCCTTTTGTGTCCCAGTCTGTGAGGTTCTGACTCAAACGTCCGATTTGGTCCTGCAGCCTAACCCAAAGGTCCCGCCGTCCTCCATGGCGGGACTGTGTCAGGCGTGCAAACAGAACCAGAACCTTGTCGCCTTTCTCTGACTCTGGTGTCTTTGAAAGTGAATTCTTGGTCCGACACTTTGACCTTTGACCCAACTGATCCTGTGTGTGAGGTTCTGTTTCTGATCTCGTCTGGTTCCGCCCGCAGCTTCGGGAGTATAAGGTCATTGGGCGCCTGCTGCCCTCGGCCAAGAACCCGGCCCCGCCGCTGTACCGCATGAGGATCTTCGCCCCGAACCACGTGGTGGCCAAGTCCCGCTTCTGGTACTTCGTGTCCCAGCTGAGGAAGATGAAGAAGGCATCTGGAGAGATCGTCTACTGTGGCCTGGTGAGTGGGCCAGGTCGGACCGGAACCAAGGGCCGGGGGGTCCGATCCGGGTCGGACCAGAACCGAGGGGGTCCAATCTGTCTGGTTCTGATGGTTCTCTTTGAATTTAAATCAGGTTTTCATGGTTTGTAAAATTCTTGATTTCTGTTTAAATAATTAAAAGTTCTTTATTCATAAACTGCAGAGTTTGGTAATAAAGTGAAATTCAACTTTTTATTAAGTGTCACAATAACCAGTAAGTCAATAAATTAATTGAACTCAATAATTTCTATTCTGATAATTTATTAAGGGAAATTTGTTTAGACGTTATAATCGTTTCTATTGGGCTTTTTTGTTTTTTTTTCCTGTATTTTGGAAATTTAAAATATTTTCCATTTTTTAATGTTCTTTATATCAGAGTTTGTCTTTGAGGGACAAACTGGTATGATGTCATTATCAATATATTACTTGAAAATGGTCTCAAAGCAACAATATTATAATTAATCAGTGAGGAAATTCAGCGTCCAGCAAATTGTGTTGACGGTCCTAATTAAAGGCCTAAATGTTGAGTTGACTGTTGGACCAGGTATGTATTTCATATGATAATGAACTGAAACTGACTTCAGTTCATTTGTATTGACTTTATTTCCAAACCTGTAAAAGTTTGAAACAGATTTTCAGCCACGTAGCTTCGATGAAATAATCCATGAATTATTTTATAGTTTCCATTTCTGGATAAACAAAACGATTTCCTGAACGTAAAAACCTGAAAACTGAGATGGTAAGAAGTTTTAGTAGAGAAAGTTCAGCTACATTTTTCTACAGTCGGGTGCAACAGAAAGCTTCGGTCTGGTTCTGTGTGTTGGTTCTGATGGTTCTGACCCGTGTGTTCAGGTCCACGAGAAGACTCCTCTGAAGGTGAAGAACTTTGGGATCTGGCTGCGATACGACTCCCGCAGCGGAACGCACAACATGTACAGAGAGTACAGAGACCTGAGCACGTCTGGAGCCGTCACCCAGTGCTGTGAGACACACACACACTGAGACACACACACACTGAGACACACACACACTGAGACACACACACACTGAGACACACACTGACACACACACTGAGACACATTGACACACACACACTCTGAGACAATCAGTGTGTGTACAGGGTTCAGCTGTAAGGCGTTTATAGTTGGTTTACATCATAAAATTACAGTTTTACACAAAACGTCACAGTCAAACATCAAATGTTACATTTTGATGAGTTTGATGAGATATTGATCAGTGTTTCATTGATGATGTTTCCATAGCAACTCTAACCAGCTGGCTTTAAAGGAACGTAGTGTTTCGGCTGTTTTTCAGTTTTCTGAAAGTTTGTTCCAGATCTGTGTTCATAGAAGCTGAATGCTGCTTCTCCATGTTGATCCAGCAGCAGATATTTAATCTGTTCAATGATTTATAAACTATCAGCAGGATTTAAAGTCTCTCAGTGAAAGAATGTAGAACCGGGCGGCGTAGAACCGGGTGGTGTCTCTACCCTCCTGGTTCTAGTCAGATCTCCAGCTGCAGCTTCTGGTCTCAGTCTGACCTGCTGCAGGAATCAGAGCCACTAAATCCTGGATGAGTTTCTCTGGTCGGAGACTTTAGTCCTCTGGGCCTGAAATGTTCTGCAGCTGCTAGAAGGACCACTGAGGAACCGAAGGGTCAGGGCAGAGGTCAGAGGTCAGCCTGATCTCTAGTTTCCAGATGGAAGAACTGAACCTGTGCTGACTCTGCATCTATAGCTCTAGATCGTTCCTCTTTAATAACTTCAGTTTATGTTCAGAAAATGTTCATCCACGCATTTCTTTGTTGTCAGCATCTGTTCAGTGATTGGATGAGTCAAAGGTCACCTGGTGACATAACAGAGCTGTTATCTGTGTCGTCATGGTAACTGATCTTATTTTCTGTTATAAACTGAGCCAATGGGAGCTTATAGACATTAAATCAGAGGGATCCTAGGATTGCCATTCTTCTGACTCGACTGGACCCGGCGGTTCTGACCCGTTCCCTCTTGTTTCCAGACCGGGACATGGGAGCCCGCCATCGTGCGCGCGCTCACTCCATCCAGATCATGAAGGTCCAGGTCATCGCTGCCAACAAGTGCCGCCGGCCCGCCATCAAGCAGTTCCATGTGAGTGACCCGACCCAACCGTGGCAGTTCTGAAACCGGCTACTGAGCCTTTCTGGTTCTTGATGTGTTCTAACTAAACGGTTCTGGTTCCAGGACTCTAAGATCCGGTTCCCGCTGCCCCACCGGGTTCTGCGCCGGCAGCACAAGCCGCGTTTCACCACCAAGAGACCCAACACCTTTTACTGAGGAAATCCAGAGAATAAAGAGAAATCTGGAGAAAAACCCGACTCTGTTTTTACTGCAGCTGATGCAGAGATGAGCTTCTGCTCCGCAAAATTATAGAAATACTATCAAATATCACAGATTGAATCCTCAACATTAATGTTAGGCTGCAGCCAGGGCGTTTATTACATTTATTATCGTGAGGTCAGAAGAATTTAGATTTATTGTTATAACTTCCACTTAGTTAAAAAAAACAACCTGATTTCATCATTTCTTCCCCTGTTTATTCAATGATCATCAATACATTAGAAAATATGATTAAATGTATTTTAGTTGCTGGTTTCTAAAGATAATTTTGAGTTTTTATCAAGAGCAGTTTGACGTTAGAACTGATCCACTTAGTTACCTAAATAAAAATAAATATTGTCACTTTTATCGCAATAATTTCACCAAATCACCGTCACTGCTGCTAAAGGTTATTTTAATAATTATTCTGACGATTAATCGGATAAAAAATGTAAATTCTGCAGATTTTTCATTTAATTAATATTCTGTACATACAGACTTAGAAATGCATCAGAAAATTGAAATAAAGGAATCTAAAGATTTTCTATTAATTTGAACCTGGTTAAAATTTCTGGTAGATTTAAATGAGTTTTTTAATCTTTTGTACAGTTTTCTCTTAATTTCTGCCATTATTTCAGCAAATGGCCTTTTTGAGTTTCTATGCTTCAGTTAATGATTAATAAATTTCTAAATTAGTTTATTTCAATTGATTCATTCTGATTAATTGATCTAATCATTCAGAATATTAATCATTAACTGTCAGAAACTAAAATAAAAACCCATGAAGTTCAAATCTGAAACCATCATTGTTGAAAATGAAGCGTTTCTCCAGTGGACCGGTTCTGGTCGGAACCGACCTGTTTGGGTCAGACAGCAGCTGGGTCCGAACAGAACCAGAAATAAATGATAAAATCTGCCATAAATCAACTTTTAGCTTCTTAAAATGTTTTTACAGTGCAGTAAATTAACTGCTTATATTTTATCTGTAATACCTGCAGCAGCTGTCTGATAAATCTATAAGATTACATTTAGTCAAAGGTTTTCAATCATGGTTTCCATGGATACCGTCAAATTATGAGTCGGTAAACGGCAAATAAAGAACTAAAGTTATTATTGTTCAAAACTTTAAGCCAGGGGTGTCCAGAGTGGGTCCTGGGGGGCCGGCGTCCTGTCAGGGTTTTCCTTAGGCCTCCAACGAGCCTCATTTGGTGCAGGTGTGTTAAACCAGGGAGAGAATAAAACATGCAGGATGCCTCCAGGACCCACTCTGGACACCCCTGGTTTAAACTACTGGATTATTACGTTTTAAAATGTATTTCTTAAACAGCTGCAGCCATGATGATCTTTTCACTCCATCACTAGTCAGTCATGTTTTTTATCATTTATTATTATTGTAGAAGTGTTATATTTATTTTTATTGATGATAATCAGTTCTGTTATGGTGAATATTTATGACGGCCTGTTTCTGCTGCTGCTTCTGTTTTAGACTGAGCAAATAACTGACAGGTGTTGAAAGGTGACCTCTGACCCCGGTGGAAAAGAGGCTGCTGCAGTTACGTCATCTGTCCACACGGAGGCGCTCATCTGTAAGGCATGATGGTAGAGCAGCAGTGAGAGCTGGACAGACAACCAAAAGTTAAAAGATTAAAACTACTTCAACATGTTTCACTCAAGTAAAGGTAAAAAGTATCCGTCCAAAACGTTACGCGAGTAAAAACGTATTTGGTAAAAAGTTTACTGGAGTACTAAGTGATCAAATTATCAATCATTTAATATTTAACAAAATCAGGCAAAACGACATTTTTCCGAATCGGTTCAATAAAAAAAAAAAAAAAAGAATTTTTGGTTAAAAATGTTTTTGTTTTTTATTCAGTGGGTAGAAAATCCAGAAACTTTACTCAGTAGAAATACTTAATAAAATTACTCAAGTAAAAGTAAAAAGTACTGTGTAGTAAAAATACTTCTAAAAATAAGGTCTTTCAAAAAAGTTACTTAAGTAAATGTAATTGAGTAAATGTAGCTAGTTACTGTAGTTCTAGTCAACAGAGGAACATCAAATATATATTAATATAAAATATAAAAACGTTTTAATCAGCATAATTACATCAACAGGAGTTTTTAACCAACAGAATCAGGTGAAATGGAGTTTCTCCATCCGGTCCAGTCAGACTAACGGACCGGACCAACCTGCTTCAGTTCAGTCAGAACAGGTGATTGGACTATGCCGTTACTGACAGTGAGGATCAGAGGTTTTCCTGTTATTTTATGGGAATGTCGAGTCGGATGCAGATCTGTGGGGAATCGTTTGTAAAGTTACAAGCCTTAACTTGCTAACTAAATATTTAGTTAAAAAGTTCAGCTCCAGATATTTTGCAGCAAAAAAACTAAATATTTAGTTCCAATCAAAATACTTAGTTTGAAGCTAAATATTTAGTTTGCTAATTAAATATTTAGCTTCAAGATAAATGTGTAGTTTGCAAGCTTTAGCTCGCTAACTGATTAGCCAACCTCACACCTGCTCTCCAACTCGGCTATGTGACGAGTTTTGGCAGCGATGAGGCACCGTAGACTCAGCGTTAATGGGCATTGTGTGAATAAATTCATAATTTACTGGAGACAAAAAACCAGCCGAAAGTAACTTACACGATGTTTGGTGTGGCCAGCAGGGGGAGCTGTTTCAGTTGCATCAAATTGATCAGACTACCCAGCGCCCCCTAGAGGCAGAACCTAAACGTTCCCTGGAGAATCCGAACCAAACATCCCAACATTTTCCAGTTTTCACAGAAACACAAAACACAAATGTTGAACAGGCCGGAAGCCTCGAGGGGAATCAGTGGCCCCTGGTGGCCGCAGCGCGGTACTGCAGCCGAGCGCCCCCTGAGAGCATGGTGATCTGATGTTGGTTGAGTTTCGTATAGGCTGCCTTCAGTCACAGCAGAGTTCTATGGAACCGGTCTGTTTGAAGTCGGGCCGCTTCCAGAATCAGCCAGCATGTGATAACAGGGCCCACAAATCCGATTCTGATGACACCGGCTGTCAGCAGCCGCCAATGAGGCAGCAGAGCCTCAACAGAGGAGGCTCTGTTCTCCCAGGACAGGAGGAAGAGGAGCGTCTCTGCATCCAGCAGGAAGAAGATCCAGTTGGTCTGAGCTGGTTCTGGTTCCGTTTAAGCGCCGGGTCCGGTCCAGTGGAGATTTTTCTGCCTAGTTGGTTCTGCTGACCAATCAGAGAGAAGATGGTGCTTCAAAACCGTTAGTGTCAACAGAACCTGAAGAGCCGCTCGTTAGGGTCGTTAAGGTCATGAAGCTTCGTCCCTGGTTGTTGGCCCCTGGTAGTTGGCTGCAGGTGACGGACTGGTTGTAGTTTGCTGTTCGGACCCGGTCAGATCCAGTCAGAACCAGCAGTTCTGCTGAGCTATGCGCTCCAGCGCCACCTTCAGGCCGTGTCTGGTTGTTTCCTGTAGACGTGCCTCAGATCCAGGCAGAGTTTAACTTTCTCTGCTCACAATCAAAACAAGGAAGAGGAGCTTTCAGCGCCGAGCTCCACGCCCTGACAGAGGAACCGGAGCGGGTCCACCCACACCAAGAACCCCCCGACACCGGGCCTCACAGAACCAGAACCACAACCCAGGCCAGTGAAGACAGACCCACCAGCTGCTGATTATCTGTAAGTTAAAATTTAAAGCAGAAAGTTCTGCTGGGATCTGGATCATTAAGTCACCTCTTGTCCAATCAGCAAGCAGAGAATTAGAACAGACCAATCAGAGGGCGCCGAAACTTTATGCACCTGAAACTGGAGTTATTAAAGAGGAACGATGTAGATCTAAAGATATAGAGCACAGCTTCAGTTCTTCCAGCTGTAAACTAAAGATCAGGTTGACCTCTGACCCTCCAGAGCCACATAAAGATGGTTCCACAGTGGGCCTTCCACCAGCTGAAGGATGTTTATAAAGTCTCAGCATCAGAGAAATTCATCCATGTCTCAGAATAGACTTTAAATACTTTAATAAATTTATAAAACATCTGGTTCTGGTCTTCTCTACAGAACCAGAACCAAACATGGAGAGACAGCATTCAGCATCTATGCTTCACAAATCTGAAACAAACTTCCAGAAAACTTTAAAACTTAACTACTTTAAAAGAGGCATTCAAACGAGGTCATATGAAGGTCATGAATGTTCTTAAAGGGCCGGTTGTTCCAGGATGTTTTAAATCATAAAAACAATCATAAAAACTGATTGTTTTTATGAATTTTTTGCTATAAATCATTAATTTTGTGGAGCAAATTTAGAAATATTTTAAATAAATTTTGCATATTTGACGATAACGTTATATCTAGTCGTTGCATTGCAGCAGTGTGAGAAATACTGCCACCTGCTGGTGGGAGTAGGCTTCACCTTCATTTGGTGTTTTTCACCATTTTTGCCAAAAATGTACAATAAACTCACAATCATTCATCAGCGTAAAGAAGTGTGATGAAAACAGGAAGATGTAATTTGGAAATAAACGAATACAAGCTGCTTTGATTTGATCAAAGAAATATCATTTAATCACAGGAGTTTATATTGAAGGTTCTCTTTGTTTGTCCCTCTAGAACAGGGGTCCCCAAACTACGGCCCGCGGGCCGGATCCGGCCCGCCACGTCATTTGGTCCGGCCCCCTGAACAATGCCGGATCCGGCCCGCCTCCTCATACCAGAGAGCATTCAGTGTTTTTTTTCATATATTGTATTTTCCGGTTTATATGTGGATTTTTCTTCAACCACCAGGGGCGCTCTTGAGCAGATGTGAAACTAACTTTCCCTCAATGGAATATGTACTAGTCAGTCCCAGTCACCGTTTCACTCACGGTTTTTTCCATTTGCATTCTGGGTAAAAATCTATTTAAAAGCGCGACCACAGAAAGGAACAGCTATGTGGCCCTCGCAGGAAAAAGTTTGGGGACCCCTGCTCTAGAAGGTCCGGCGGGCCGCATTTGACCCGCCGGACCTTCAGTTTGTTTGCAGCTGTTAGATCTGCCTTCGGCTAATAACCTGGAACATTGATCAATATATTTATATATTTGATGTTATTTGACTAAATGTAACGTTTGTTTCATAATGAGTTACTGTATTAAATTCTGAAAGGTTCTGCACTGATGAACTGGACCGGATGGGTTGGACCCGGTTGGTTCTGGCCCGATGCAGCAGGTGCTATGTGACAGATCAAAGGTCAGCTGAAGGTCAGACTGAGGGAGGAGCCAATGTGGGATGAGAACAGATGATGATGGTGATGATGAAGAGCGTCCGGCCCTCCTCTGTTCCTCTCTCTCTATCAGCGCTTAGATCAGGGCAGACGGGAGGAAACCTCATCAGACGAGACGATGAAGAAGCAGAAATAAATTTATCAGCCAATCAGATCCTCTGATCCCCATGATGTCATCACTAATAATGTTGTTTGGACTGTAAACATCCTGCAGATGATGAAGCAGAAGTGATCCAGAGCCTGCTGGGTTTTTGTGCCCTGACCGGCATCTGCAGGAAGTGGCCGGGCGCTGACAGGAAGTGGTTTGAAGCCACACGGCGTCATGAAGCTTTGATGAGCGCTCAGTGTCTCAGGATGAAGACGGGAAGGAGAGGAGAAACCGTCCACTGTTCCTTTTCATTCAGATTATCCCAGAATGGCCTAGTTAAAGGAACAGGAGTCTGGTGCTTCGCCTGGTTTGGACCGGGTTTACCTTTAGAACTGCAGTTGGTACCGGTGTGTTATCAGGTCCAAACGTTTGGTTTATTCATGACCTTTAGCAGACTGGGTCGCGTCACGTGACCCACAGAACCTCGTTACTCTGAGGAACCAGAAGATCTTTACCGTTAAGCTCCGCCCACTCCGGACCGCTCTGCTGCTTCAGGAGCTTCAGAACCAGAACAAAGAGCTTCTTCACGGATTCTGAACGCTGACCTCTGACCCCTCAGTCTAAAATTAACCCTGAATGAACACATGAGCTGCAGCTGGAGCTGAGAGCTCAGACAGTTCATAGGTCACTGGTTAGATCTGAAAAGTGTGGAGTGCATTCATCCTCCCCTTCCCTCTGATGATCTTAAATAAAGCAGAAGTCAGGTTGTGGATCTGCTCAGAGCGTCTCGACCCGGTTCGGTTGGTGCTGCAGGTGTGACGGCAGTTAAAGCCCAGCTGGTTTATTTCTGGGTTCTGGATGTTCTGTCTGCAGGTTTTACGACCTAGAATGAGCAGAACCCCCACAGAGCTCAAACAGAGGTTCCCTCTGCTGCAGAGAGCCTCGTGAGCAGCAAACGCTCTGAAAAGAACAGATCCAGGACCATGAGCCTCGCCTTAATGAGGACTGGGTCCAATTAGCAGCCGGAGAGGACGCAGAACAAACAAGCATCTGTCAGCGGCAGCCAGCCAATGAAAACAGCCCAAATCAGAACCACATGCACCGCCACTTCCTGCTTCCTGAACTGAGGACAGAGGCAGCCAATCAGCTGGCAGCAGAACACACACACAGTCACACACACACTCACACACTCACACATTCATATATACACACACACACACACACACACACACGCACGCTGCTCTGATTGTTACTGTAAACGGCCTGAACTGAAAACCACAAATTCATTATTCACCAAATAAACAGAATAAAATAAAAACCTGTTTGGTGATTTCTTGGTTCTGTTCTAGAGTAATCTGGGCCTTCTGTCCATCTGGATCGGTTCAGATACTGGATCTGAGGAAGAGGAGGAGGAAGAAAACAAACCAGAACTGAAACCCAGAACGGCCCAGAAGAACCAGGAGACATTTCAGAACTCGGCTCTGCGTCCCGGTTAAAGGATCAATGATTCGAACTCAGCCCAGTTCCTGGCCCTGTGGGACCGATCCGCGTTTGGATCAGAACCACAGAGCGAGGAGCAGCGAGCTCAGAGAGGATTTACTGGACCGTTCTCTGAACAGGAACAACAAATCCTGCAAGGATCATTCCTGTTCCACACTGCTAAAGGTTCTGGACTTTGGCCCAAACGGGTCAGAGTCCAGAACCACTTCAGCTGGGACTTAACAACCCAGCATCAAGATCCAGTGCCAGTCAAAGTAAATATTTATCTCTCAATATTTAGATAATATTGTTGGCCAAACTAAATATTTGGCAAGATCATAACTAGATATTGATTTAGGAATGTAGCTAGTTAGCTTTAAGCTAAATATTTAGATGCATATTACTAAATATGTTAGTTATATATTTAGGTAATTTTTAAATATTCAGCTTTAGGCTAAATGTTTGATGAGCTGTCTAAAAGTTTAGTTTATTACTGTGACATTTATAGAAGATTGAATAACAAGGTAATAATATGATTTCCTCTTCTGAAGGGTGAAGCAACTGAAATCACTGCTGTTCATTTTCACTCTAATTTTATAAACGGGCCCCATAGTAGTCACCAAACGGGCCCCATAGTAGTCACCAAACGGGCCCCATAGTAGTCACCAAACGGGCCCCATAGTAGTCACCAAACGGGCCCCATAGTAGTCACCAAACGGGCCCCATAGTAGTCACGGTTCTGTTCCTCCATACTTCATAAACCTCTGATTTGGACCCGGTTGGGCCTGCTGGTCCTGCCTGACAGCTACAGATTATAAATCACTTTAATTCTGTAAATCTGACTGAAACCTTAGGGAAACTGACGGATCCAAGACCTGGAAGAGAAGAACCTTCCCGGATGGACTTCCCATCTCCTCTGACAGGCGAACTGGGAGCGGGAAAATCGGAGCCAATGGAGGGAAAATGTTGGACTTTCAGGAATGTTTGGGCTCTGTTGGAGTCTTTGAGGAGTTTGGCTGCAGGAACCTGTGATGGACATTTACTGACGTCTCAGACTAAATGATGACAGCTGCCATGGAAAGAAAACCTCTCGCAGAACTTCAGAACCTCCAGAATCAAAGCTGCTGTCAGCTTTTCGGGCCGGTGCCGACTGGAATCGGATCCAGGCGGGAGAACAGGTCGAGCGTGTCGTGCTGTCATGAAAGCCGAGCTCCTGATTCTAACAGTTTGGAGCCATAAAGTGGATCATGAATCCGTCCCAATGGCTTTTCCAGCACCGCTTTGATCCGGCTCATCTGCCCGCGGCCCAGTGCGCCCAGTCCGCCCAGTCTGCCCACACTTTCCCAGCAGCCGGCCAGCCGCCGGCCTCGCTCGGTGCCTGGACTCAGACGATCCTCTGGGACCCAGCATTCATCCCAAATGCTTTTATCAGCTGTTAAAAGGAATTGCTGGGCCGGTCCAGAAGATGGAGACGTTCTGTTGCTCCAGTGGTTCTGGAATCGCCTTCGTTGTAGAGTTCAGCAGACTTAGAGGCAAACAGGAAGGTGGAGAGGAGACCGTTTGGTTTTCATTCACAGATCACTGGTGAATGAACCTACGATCTTTCTTAAGCAACCAAAAAGACTTCAGTCTCTTCTGTTCTCCATTTTCCACCTCTTTCAATTTTAAAAACAAAAGTAATTTACTTACAACTTACAAAATAAAATGTTATTGTAGTTAATTCTCCTTTTTCAACTTCTCTCTTTGATTTAAGAAGCAGAAGTTTCTCAGAACTCTGTCAGGTGGAAAATGAGCATAAAAATATTGGGATTAGCAGCCAGTTTTAATGGCAGAATTTTGACTTTTTCTGTTGCCCTAAACATGTAAAAGTGTTCATCTAAACCAGTCTTTCTCAAACTGTGGTTCCCAGACCGCCGGTTGTCACCGACCGCCCCCTAGTGGTCCACTAGGTACTGCATGTAAACGACCGTTTATTTGCTGTGACGTCAGCTCAAAGTGCGACGCTAGAGCTAGCTTAGCAAAGGATTATGTTAAAAATAATGATGGAAAACTGGATTAAAACAGAGTCTCTCAACAGAACAGCTGCGGATACGGTGGAAAGAAAAACTCCAGGAATATTCATTCGTTCACTAGCGAATGGATTCCTTTGAACGGCTCTATGCGGTAGGAATCGCTCCAGGTAGTTAGAACTGTTCTTTATTTTTATGGCTTTGCTTGGTAATGAATGGTGCTCTGCTTTCTGGTCAACAGCTATTGTATTTTTTATTTAATTAAAAAATATAAAATTATGATAGTTATAGTATCTGGGTTTATTATTTTTATATGTAATGGTGCATAAAATGATTTTTTGTTTCTGTTAAGCAACTTAAGTCTATTTTTCTTTAATTGTGCTTCTAAATCACAAACAGCGCTAAATGTTATTAATGCATATAACACTTGATAGTAAAGAACAACTACCCTAACCCTTTCCTTTTTTGGTTGGTTGTTTTTTTTTGTTTTTTTTTTACATCATCAAAATGCCCAAGGGTTCATCTCTTTGTCATGGCTAGACACATTTACCAAACAGCACCACTCTTCTCATTAGGAAGAACTGGATCAGATGCTGCTGCACCACTTAGGACAGGAACTCGACAGAGGGAGCATGTGACTCCTGTCCTGGCCTCACTTCACTGGCTGCCTGTATATTTGAGGATTCATTTTAAACTTCTTATGTTTGTTTTTAAATCACTGCATAATCTTGCCCCGGCTTACCTCTCTGAGCTTCTTCACCCCCACATCCCTTATCGGTCTCTCAGGGCAGATCAGCTGCTCTTGGAGGTACCGAGATCCAGAAGGAAGCTCAGAGGGGACAGGGCTTTCTCTGTCAGGGGCTCCAAGTTATGGAACGACTTGCCTTTGCAGGTCAGAGAGGCCCCTTCACTGTCCACTTTTAAAGCTCGTCTTAAAACCCATCTGTTTTACTTGGCTTTCAAACTCCAGTGGGATCTAGTTTTAAATTGTATGTTTGTTTGTTTTTAAACTGTAAGAGTTTTTTATTTTTTTTTTAATTATTATTATTTTTTACTATTGTTATGTTGTGTTTTAATGTACAGCACTTTGTATCAGCTGTGGTTGTTTTAAAGTGCTTTATAAATAAAGTTGATATGGTATGGTAATAAAGAAAACAACAATACGTGAATTAAGAGACTAATATTTTAATTTCAGGTTGCATTATATATTAAGATGTGCTGTCGCGGGGGAAATTTCAGGCTAGGTGGTCTATGACTGTTTGCTAAATGGGTTAAGTGATCCTCAGCCTGAAAATGTTTGAAAGTTTGAAAAAGTTTAAAACACTAATCTAAAATCACTTTATGTCAATAAAGGTGTAATTCCGACTCAGCCAGTAGAGGGCGAGGCAGAATTACTGACTCGCCCTCTACTGGGCGGCGCGAACAGTAAAAGGTCAAAGAGCACTTCTCCTTCTTGGGCACCACCCCGCTGGACCGAACAGCGTATGTAGCTATTACAAAGTTTCTATAAACTACCCTAAAAGACTGTATAAAATGTTCTGGTTCGTTTTAGTGAGCCATACCTTCCTTAAAGCTCCACTCCGGGTCGAATACGGACCGCTTCCGGCCGGGTTAAAGCCTTTAGAAGCTCCGGTGAGTCATGGATGTAGCCTCTGCTAGCTGGGCCGTTAGCTTCTGGGCTAATTCTAATGAAAAAGTTCCGGTAACCCGAACCAGATCGAGATGATGATTATGTGTTTAATGTTTATAAAGAACTAACTGTAAATTTATTAAACTACTCATAAATTAAATATTTTAAAATTATTATCTACAACTCATGATTATTTGGTAGAATCTATATGTTGGTTTAAATAATTTATAAAAACATTTTCTTTAATTTTTTTTATCAGCATCATGCAGCTAATTTAAAGCTGTAACCATGGTTACTGGTTGTAGGTTGCTCCACTGATGACTGGTTTCATGATGAAGAGTTGGTTCAGGAGGACTGAACCTGACCAGAACCAGAACCACAAATAAGACACCAACACTCAGTTCTACTCAGGTAAGAGGAAGTGACATCACTCCGGTGCCCCAGGAAATCCTGAATCTTTCTGGATCCTTTGACGTTTATTGTGTTTTTCATATTATTGGTTTCAACATATCCCAATATCTTATTTTAATTTTTCATAAATCTTTTAAATTAACCTGTTTCACTTCAGTAGTTCCATTCAAGCTGTATTTCTACATAACTGTTTTAGTGTGATTTTTAATTTTCTTTGTTCTATTTCTTGAGATTCCTCAGTATTTAATAGTTTATCATTTCCACATCAGATATTTTTTCAAATAATGTAAATCTACCAATCTATGTTCATAGGACGGCAAAAAACGAACCATTTTTAAAAGAGTGATTTTAACCTGTATGACCTAACATCCCCCATGTACCGAGGCAGCAGGACTTAAGAAAACTAGAAAATTCCTGAAGAAATTTAAATGGGACTACAGCTCGCACAGCTGAACTTGCCCTCAGGAGCACATCCATGCAGTACTGACATGCTTGACATTGTTCATCACCAAATGTGCAACGATTGAAGCTTTTGCCAGGTCCATCACCATAGTACTATGACTAACCAGGTTCAATGTTATAGTGTAATGGTTGAACATTATGCACAGTGAAATCTACTCCGACTGACGATTATAAGCTTCGCACATGTGGTTCTCACTCACGGTCCGAAATAAAAAAAAATAAAGAGAGTGGGTAATTATTCAACCTTCGTACTAAGGATTTTAATTCACACTCAAAAATTCAGAGAAATAATAATTTTATGTAAGCAAAATATGAATAGTCACAGGAAACATGTATTCTTCCCAAAATGCATTGTGAGACCTGTCACTGCGCCTGTTTGTGAGACTACTCACTGCCTCTGTCTGGGCCCTGTTGCTATGGACCTTTCCACAGGGTCCGCGTTTCATTGGCTAATGCCCATTTGACATCACTGCGCAGCTACTACGTGCTTGACCGTCTCACAAACAAAAGCTACAGTAGTATACACATGCTAATGTAGATTGTGGACTAGCAGACCACAGTCTAAACAATCAAAGTTTTTGCGACAGAACTCAAATAAGAATGGTTCTCCACTGTCAGCGGGGTATCTGCACAGGCGATGTCAGGTATCTTGATCGTATTTGTGGAAATAAAATTCACAGATTTCCCAAATCTGGTACTGAATGCCTAGCTTGGATCAAAGCTTGTGCACGACCGCATTTGCAGCTCAACCGTCGTATCAATAAAAACAAAGGAGTGTGTGCTGGTGTAAGTATTATTACTTTGCTTTATTTATGTTTAGTGAATGGGGATATTTTGAGTGGCCCTGCGACAGACTGGCGACCTCTCCAGGGTGTACCCCGCCTCTCGCCCGGAACGTTAGCTAGAGATAGGCACCAGCACCTCCCGATACCTTTGGGATTTTGAAGCTTGAAATATTGTAAGGTCTTAAGGAGGCCTATAATGTGTGAACAATGACCCCCAAGTCTGAAAAAAAGTCAATAATAAACACATTCATTATGAAAACCTTTTAGCTAAGTACAGCATAATGGCAGTACCGATACAACCTCTACACCCTGAAGCCTGTCTGTTACACAGTCTTACGTTAGCTGAACAGATCAATATGCAATGTGTACCGTATCTGACACACAATGATTTTATTTTACCTGAAAAGGCTTTTTACTAAACTGTAATCGTGTTAGCCACGCTAGCACCGAGTACAGTGCATCAGGCCTAGGCACACTCAAACATTTGCCAACAACAGAAATCACTGATTCCAAAAGTAACCCTCAAAACCACGAATACCGACTTACCCAGCCTTGCAAGAACAATAGGCATCAGTGATCTTGTCCACAGCTATATGCTGAGGGTGTGAGGATCTGCTGTTTTCCTCATCTGTCGGTAGCTTTTAGCTGGGCCGCGCACAATGTTGGAGGCATCCCGTGGCTCAAACAGCTTGATTTCGTCCAAAAAAGATGACATGAACTTGTTTGTTCCCCTGTCCATTGTCGTGGCTGATATTTTCTGAAAATCCGGCAGAAAGGCTACACTAATCGACTCAGAAATACTTTGTAGAGAGTCAATTGAGACTAAAGACGCCATGTTTACACATAGAAACTAAGCTCCGCGAGGCTTTGTTTGTGAGACATGCAGCCACGTGGGATTTTAGGGGGCATTTCTGGGCGGGGCTTGGTAAGGTCCATGGTAATTAATTATCTGCACCTGTGCTGGCCCTCTGTCAGACAGGATGCTGGAGACTATTTCTATACTTGTGAGACACCTAGCGACGGTCTCAAGGACCCTGACACAAAACCATAAACCCTAGTAAAATTTTGAAAACATTTTACGGGAGCAGCATGTGTATCTATGTCATGACCGAGTTTTAGACCAATAGGGTGATATTTGTGCCTGTGAGGGGGAGTTAAAAAGAGTTTTGGAGTCAGAAATCCACTGTGCTGTGTGTGTGTTTCAGAGAGAAAGGTTACTGATTCTGTGAGCCACTCAGCCTCGATTTTTCTCGTTTTTCTCAATTTATGTCGTCATTTAACTCAGAATCCCTCTAAAAGTAATAGCTCTCTTCTCGGGATCAAGCTGAACGTTTTGATACCACTTTTGTGGGGGTACACGCAGCGGTACGGGCCGCATTAACTATATAACTATATATATAACTATAATAATAAAGAGAGATTCTATTGGGTGTAGAACAATAGGTTCCTGCCATGCATTGCATAGCAGGCCCCAATAAAGTCAGTCCAAACATTTTCTACACATCAAACAATATAAACACACTTTAGATCCGTGTAACAGGAGGGAACGCATCTAATGAACAATGAGTTTCAACACCAAGCAGGTAAGTAAAAAAGTAAATGCTTTTGTGGAAAAAGGGTTTCATTTCATGAAGCAAAAATCATAAATTCAGTACAAACTTTACTGAGTTGTGGTTATAATCCATGTTGGAGTGAATATTTCCCTCACTGTGATTGGTTAATGATGGTGGCATCATTCAGAGCCTTTTTCTGTTGGCTCTGAAGGTTTGATGGCTGAGGGTTTAAGTGGTTAAATGCAGATATTTATCACATATTAAATCACAATTATTTGAATATCTATAATATTGTAATATCTGAATTGGAGATGTTTGCCTGGTGCTGAAGTTTGGAGTGTTAGTTCACTGTTGTGTAACAGAATCATGCCTAGCAGCCTGTAATGCATAAACAGTCCTGATTTCAATTCCACCGATGAAGCAATAAATGTTCAAACTGCAGAAATAACTCTTCCATGAACACATCAGGGCTTAAAGGTTAGGAGTTTTTCTACCCAGATGAACAGTGAACTCATTTCCTGTCTGCATTTTAAATTAAATTCACATTTATTCCAGTTTACTGAATAAATGTGAATTTATTGTACTGGAGAAGAGACTCAGACTGACCCATCGGCTCTCGTTCAGTCTGCAGGTTTGTAAACAGGAAATAGTTTCTCCTCTCCAGGTGTTTGTTTCCCCCATCAATCAATCAATCAATCAATCAATCAATCAATCAATCAATCAATCAATCAATCAATCAATCAATCAGGCTAGCCGAGAAGCGTCATCCATCCAGCATGTCCTGGGTCTTCCTCTGGGCCTCCTCCAGATGGGACATGAACTCCTCACCAGAGAGGCGTCTGTCCCAACCACATGCCTGATCCACCTCAACTGGCTCCTCTTGACATGAAGGAGCAGCGGCTCTACTCTGAGTCCCTCCTGGATGACCGAGCTTCTCTCCCTATCTCTAAGGGAGAGCCCAGACACCCAGCGAAGAAGACCCATTTTGGCCGCTTATAACTTTTTTTAGGTTTTCTGTCATAAGTCTGTGTCCATTTTTATTTTCTCTGTTTTGGATCCATTCACATTATTGTTTACATGTAACTAGTCGAGTTTCACGTCTGGCCACTCTCCGCCTCGGCCACTAGATGGCAGTCAGTCACAAACACTGGTCCTTTAAAACGTCTTAGAAATGTTCCGTCATGTTGGTTAGAAATGAGTGATTAAGATCTCATTCCTCAGTTCTTGTCAGATCCCTCCTGGACTCTTATTGATCATCAATAACTTCCTGGATTTATTCTCTAATTTCTACTTCAACAAGATGTTATCCTTGATGGGTTCAGTTCATCTCGTTTATGCTTGATGAGCATTAAGGTTGGTGGTGCATAAATGACATTCAGGCTGAATAATGAGATGCTTAGCTGGTGAACTTTGACTACTTGTCTGCTCACATTAAGGCTGACAGCCGGCAGAAGGTCACAGCCTGTTGATCAACCAGCAGGAGACAATCAGGCTGTAAATTAAAGTGGCATTAACGTCATACCAGGTAGCTGCTCATTGTGACCAACCTGAAACTGAAGCGGATCAGCTACGTGCCGAGGCCGGACCATGATGCATTGTCCAGAAACTGGAACGTCCCCGTATCCTCTTGGATCCCGAGCGTCCCCGTATCTTCTTGGATCCAGAGACTCCCCGTATCCTCTTGGATCCCGAGTGTCCCCATAGCTCCATGGATCCCGAGCGTCCCCGTATCCTCTTGGGTCCCGAGCGTCCCCGTATCCTCTTGGATCCCGAGTGTCCCCGTAGCTCCATGGATCCCAAGTGTCCCCGTAGCTCCATGGATCCCGAGCGTCCCCGTATCCTCTTGGGTCCCGAGCGTCCCCGTATCCTCTTGGGTCCCGAGCGTCCCCGTATCCTCTTGGATCCCGAGTGTCC